>NC_056731.1:1880135611-1880185611 GCF_019279795.1 Protopterus annectens | reverse complement strand
TGGTCTTAAAATGCAGGCTTCTGGATCTTCTGCAGGAGGATAGGCAAGTGTGCAGACCATTGGCAGGATGTGTTGGATCGCTGGAAATCTTTTTGGCCCTGTCTATGCACTGGCATTTGTGTAGATCTTCCAGAGGAGTAAGGGAGGTGCCAATGATTCTTTCTGCTGACCTTACAACACACTTGAGAGCCTTCCAATCCTAGTTATTACAGCTCCTATACCAGACTGCAATGCTGTTGGTTAGGACACTTTCAATGGTGCCCCTATAAAAGATCTGAAGTATGGAGACTGGTAATTTTACCTTCCTAAGTTTCCTGAGAAAGTGCAAGTGTTGCTGAGCTTTTTTTGACTGTGCTGGATATATGGACTGACCAGGATAAGTTCTCCATGAGATGAAGACCCAAGAACTTTGTACTCTTGGCCCTTTCCACTGTCACCCCTTTCATCACTCGAGGATTGTGTGGTACGTGAGATCTTCTGAAATCAACAATCAGCTTCTTTGTCTTGCTGACATTCAGTGCTAGATTGTTGCTGTCACACCAAACCAGTAGTTGATCAATCTCGTTCCTGTAGACCTCCTCCTCTCCGTCTTTGACCAGGCCTATAACAGTGGTGTCATCTGCGAATCTGATGATCCTATTCATCTCATGTCTGGCCATGCAGTCATGTGTCAGGAGAGTGAAAAGGAGATGGCTTAAGACGCACCCCTGTGGTACTCCTGTGTTCAGGATGATACTTCCGGAGCTGTTGTCTCCCACATGAACCTTTTGAGGCCTTTCAGTAAGGAAGCTCAGAATCCAATGGCATAAATGAGACCCTATGCCCAGTTGAAGTAGCTTCAATATCAGATTCTGAGGGATGACAGTGCTGAAGGCAGAACTGAAATTGATGAATAGCAGTCTAGCATAGCAGTTTTTGCCTTCTAAGTGGGCCAGTGTTTCATGGAGAGCTAGTGAGATGGCATCCCCTGTATTGCAGTTTGTCCTGTATGCAAATTGCAGTGTACCCAGTGTCACAGGTAAGACTGAGGCTATATGATCTTTGACCAGCCTCTCCAGGCACTTCATTACCATCGAGGTTAAAGCAACTTGTCGGTAGTCATTCAGAGTTGCTGTACAGAATCTTAGCTGAATTTGGACTGTCACCTCCAGAGAAAGGAGTGACAACAACATAATTGTGTTGTGAAGCCAATTGGGCAAAATTAAGTGTGTCAAATTGACATGTGTGCGAAAGGGAGAGCTATGTATGAGATGATATTTGTTTTCTTTGGGACAGGTGTCATTTTTTAAGGAGAGAGAGGAATGCTGGGGAAGGGACAGAGGCATGTCTGGGGCAGCAAAGTCAGGAAGGTGAGGAAGGGTTTGATGACAGACAAGACATATAAAACAAGGTTAGTTAAGTCAACACACAACACACACAACACAACATAAGAGGGGGTGAACACCATGGTTGGGGTGACAGTGAGGAAACCACAAACTTATGGACGTCAAATTTGGTAACAGTGAGAACCGAGTCATCACCCACTGGACTGTCACCACTGTCACCTCACTGCACCAATGGCTGCAGTGTCTGATGTCTGCATGTCCTTGTGTTATTCAGGACGATGAGGAAGAGCAGCGTCTCCACTAGGTGTAGGCATGCATCAGTTGTGCACACATGATCCTATGCACCATACCTGGCAGTTCAGCTCGGGCGACATTTTACCCCCTCTACCACTGCTCCCAGAGGGAACCACAGGCCTATCCTCAGGGGGCAAAACTACCGGAGGGTTCAGGTAGGGCAGGAGCAGCAGGGGGAGTTGCAGCCAGGCTGCAGCCCGGAAGTGCTGGGCCTTGGTGCTGTAGCCGGTGGAGTGAGTGAAGGGAGATCACAGGGAACTGACCTACCCTGCTGTACTGTAGTAAAATAAAACATTAAAATGCAATAATAAAATAAAGCATAACTGGAAAAAATGTAAATAATAATAAAATGATAACAAAGAAAAACAAATATGATCAATAGTTATAAAAATACAAACAATTAAAATAATAACAAATAAATATTATAGGTATCAAAGAAATACAAAATTTATACATATCAACACAAAAATAAGTAAAATAACCCAAAATAAAAAAAATAGGAAGAAAAGTGGTGGTATGAGAGAAAAACAAGGAGAAAATAAGTAAAATAACCCAAAATAAAAAAAATAGGAAGAAAAGTGGTGGTATGAGAGAAAAAAAAGGAGAAAATTGCTAGCGTCATATGTGACATGCACTGAGTTTGTATACAATTCTATGACTCTGTTCTGCTCATACCTCTCCACCTCTTAGGGCAAGAAATCTGGACAAACCCTGACAAAATGGGGGGGGGGGGTCAAAGGCAAAAAGATATGGACAGATTTTAAATATTACTCCTATTATCTTAGAAAGTTGCTAGAGTAACATGGATTGATGGAACGTACATTTTTAGGAATGATTTGAATTCTGAAACTCAAATGTATGTCATTATTTATTGACTTCATTCTTCAGATAATCCCAGTGATTTGTTAGAAAACCATACATTTTATGAGGACAGACCAAAAATATGAAATACAAATGTGGACATTCAGAAAAATCTGAACAGCTGAGAGGTATGATTCTTTTACATTTAGTTTTAACACTACCAACTCTTAACAACTTTTACACTGTTAAGACTACTGAGCTCATAACAGATGCACAGTATATTACTGATTGCATCAAGCAATCATGGATATGTGCATATATTGTACATATGAATGTTCCAATTATACCGAAGACAGTCTTCAGCAGGCTACTGGTTTCCCTGGTTTATAGACCTTACATTACAATGCAATATTGATGTAAACCTAAGCAGTATTGTATAGTTGGAAAGTGTGGTTATTGAACCGACAACCTCTGACCACTCTGTAATACTGGACTCTTGTTTTATCCTACTGACTAATGCACGCATACTTTTCCTTTACAATTGACAAATGCATACTCTGTGATACAAGTGTTTAACACAATAAGCTGTATTTACTCCTAATGCTACAATAACAGCACCTTTTGGATGCATACATACCACTCGTGTCTCACATCCATGCCAACCTTGCTTCATAAATTCTCAGATTCAGCAATCTTTCTGCATGAGCTGTGGAAAAGGCAGAACACAACAGAATACCATTAAGAACACCAATCCTGAGTAAATGCGGCTGCTAACTCTTACAAGTAGTGCCTGTAAGTGATACACATCTGTAAATGCCACCAGTTTGACATTCCTTTAACCAATGGTTGAGGGCATCCCTCTCTCTCATCCTGAGGTCTCTGTAGTAAATTCTACACTGTTCAACAGTGCAGGAGATTCTGGTAGGACTGGACAAATCCTAGGCTGAACTATTCCATGCATCTGATGTGTAATCTGACCCATGATAATGCTCCTGCAACAGCTGGGGACCATAATCATTCACTAGGAATCCAACAAACACTTTGGACTCCTGCACACCCCACCTTTGAAACCAAAATCTCAAAACTTCTCCACAAACACCAGCCATGTCGAATGCAGATGAAGAGCAATCTATAATGATGTTTCCCGTCAAATCCGGTTGTCACAGATACTAATAGCGCACACTTTTGGATTTTACAACATTTGAAAATAGTGGGTGTTACTTACATTGCTCAGACACAGGCAACATATTTGCATGATGGTAACCGCTACAGAGATGGTAACCAGTACAGACATTAATAGATACGTACATAACCGACACAATATTAGTGTGTCAGACATCAGGAAAGTAATTATAATATAAGAAATACTACACTGACTGCTATAATTGAGAGTGACTAAAATATGAAGTGGGACACCATCAACAAACAATGGCATCTGCTGTATTCGAACCCCCAGACCTCATGTGTGGTAGCCCTACACTTATAGCTGTTGATACAAGATAAATAGAGAAATATTTGTCTATGTTTAATTTCATTGCTATATAATGCAAGGTCACAACACTAAAAGAAAGGCTACAATCTTTGTAGTCAAACCCAGGATCATGTGGACTTCAACCCAGGACTTAACATCTGTAGCCACAGGAAAAGTTACAGGACCATCTCCTACATTAATATTCATTATGAGGTTCATGCTGTTAAACACAGCACAGCGGCACTTAGCAGGTTTACGCCAGGCATAATTACATTAATAGAATGTATCCAATGTCTATTTTTAGATGTCTGGGTCCTGTCTGCTACCTGGGTAGTCTGATCATCCGGTTTGTGCATTGCCGCCATGCACCCAAACCAGCTCAGCATGGGCAAAGCCATTTGTGCTACATGCAGGAGCGCTCAAACAGTGGCATAAAAATTAAGAAAAAAAAACAGGTAGTAACAGGCAGAAATAGAAATCAATGTATGACATACACAATACACTATGTTAGTACACATGAAATATGTCTACATAGGTCTGGAATCCAAATCACCATTCAGTATATATCCAGAATATAGAATGGGTGCCTTAACCCTGTTTTTTCACACAAACACCTTTGTAGCAAGTAGCAACACTCATTCAGCACAAAAACAAATTAAACAGAACATACAGTTATATTAAAATATTACATGTTAGTTGTACATTTAGTGAAATGTTCACCTTTGAAAATACTGCACTTAGTGATTGCACACCCTGTTATGATTCTTGCTTGCAAATATACAGCACTGTCTTACCTTTCTTTGCTCCTTGGTCATTAAGCAGTTATCTGACCAGTACTCTGGGACATACAGTGCGTAAACCATTCTGTATTGTTGCACTTGCAATGTCACAGGATATTAACTGGGAATAATATGGTATGCAGTTGCCTCCTAAGGAAAGCCAGGTCAGATGTCACAAACAAGCATTCACTATTCTTTTGGAGGTTGGGGAGCAACAGTATGTTCCTGCTGTGGTACTAACAATACTGTATTGGTCTGGTTACTCTGCTTGTTTGGCATGCTGGCTGTTGCCTGATTTAGAGAGGATTGAAAAGTCATAAACTGCAATGTGTGTCCTTGCTGTTGAACTTTTCTCTGTAATGCTTTCCCGGTACAAATGTATGGTGAAGTAGGAGGATGGTTTTAGGCTACTAGGTGATGTATCAGTGTGGTATGGCTTGTCTCCTAGTCAATGCAAGGACATACTGAGCATGCCTATGTGTGCCTACAACCACAACAGCTGCTGGTTCATCCCCTGAATCATCATCTGCCTGTGACTGTGGTGACTTTGGCATTTTTAGGAGGATGTGTTCTCCTACCTCTTGCTGATCCTGCTGCAGCTGTTTCCACAAGATTAACTTGGGTAGCATAACTCATTCTATGAGCATTGTTGGAAATGTTAGGGATTGTAATGGAGGCCTTGGCCAGATGTATGTAGGCACTGGCACTGTGACTGTAGTAGCTTAAAAACATGCTCTATGACATTACGGGTTGGACCGTGTGCCTCATTAAGGTGTGTGTGTGTGTGTGTGTGTGTGTGTGTGTGTGTGTGTGTGTGTGTGTGTGTGTGTGTGTGTGTGTGTGTGTGTGTGTGTGTGTGTGTGTGTGTGCGTGTGTGTGTGTGTGTGTGTATTTCTGATGGGTTTTATCAACCATGACTCCACCCCTAAATGACTCTGTGAGATATCCCCCTATAGCACAAATCTGGTGCAGTTGGGGAATGTGGGACATATGGGAGTCATGTTAACTGCCAGAGTTACCAGCACACACATTCCAGATGATTCTCATGCCATTGCACATGACTTGGCAGTTCTTCGAGTGGTAAACCTTACAGTTAATGTAGACCATATCCTGTTCCCCAGGTATTGTTTTTCATGTGTTCATGACTGCGAAGTATGGCACACTTCAGGGTAGTGCAATACATTGTACAACTGTAGCATTCTTGTGACCCTCTCCCCAAACCTAATGGTAAAATAAATGTACTCTCTGTCATGTTGTAGCATAGCATGCAGGAATGTTTGGAAGATCCTGAATGCTGATGTGTGTGATGCACCAAGCATGTCACCTGGTAGTCTGTGAAAGGTACCTGCGACTAATATCCTAAGTTCAATGCGTAGCTTATTTTACCCTGGGGTGGTCCCCTGCTTTTGCCTCTAGCTCTGCGTCAAGGCTGCCAGAGGTCACACACTTCCTGTACTGTGTCCTTGGCTTGCAAAACCTTTACCTTCTCTGTCTATGGCTATTGGCAACAGCAGCATTGGCTTCAGCCTGTAGCACAGACAAATGTATTTAAACAGCAGCAGCTACTGACAATCGTCTGTGATTACTTTGTGTCTGTCCTCCACTATTTTCACGATCCGCATGCAAAACAGCCCAGAGTCTACATGGATGCTTTACATCTTGGTGACTGGCTCCACATGATTGGTTGAGTAGCATGCAGTTCAGCTGCGTATGCTGTAATTAGCATCTCTGACACACAGACTAAGACAGATGCAATCCATTATTAATGTACTCCATTATAATAAGGCAAATGTGTAGCTAGCCAAACTGATGGTGAGCAAAGTTAGTACACTGTTGGACTCACTAACACAACTGTATTTCTTCACAGGATATCTCTACAGAGGAGTATTGTACTTCATCAGGTATGTATCCATTTTGGTACCTACGTAGTGCATATGCTGGGATGTAGTTAAGAATAATGTGAAGTAAATCTATATGCAGTTTTTTGGAATCGTAATCATGGCATGGCCTTGTCTTTCAAGTCATTTCAGAGGTACATAGGATGTAGAGTAGACTAAAAATATAATGCTGTTGATAACTATGTACACGTTTCATGGAAAGGTCCTTTCATACCATTTCTGGCATTTCACAGTTGTTTGGTTAGCACAATTGGTCCATATGTTGTTTTGTTTGTGTGTGTGTGTGTGTGTGTGTGTGTGTGTGTGTGTGTGTGTGTGTGTGTGTATGTGTGTGTGTGTGTGTGTGTGTGTGTATGTGTGTGTGTGTGTGTGTGTGTGTGTGTGTGTGTGTGTGTGTGTGTGTGTGTGTGTGTGTGTGTGTGTGTGTGTGGGGGGGGGGGGTTGGCAAAGATGAATTCCTGCTATGGCACAAAATAGAATGGACTATTATTTTGGGTGGGTGAGCATAGCTGAGTATCTGTTATGTCACAAACAAGGATATGTTTCTCATTACATTCCTTGTTTTGTATCATCCCCATTAGTTTTTGACCTCTGTTGAATCTTTAAAGTTTATCAAGTGAGGAATATTGACAGCCTTCCTTTACTGCTGCATCTGTAAACAGTTTATTTGTACTTATGTGATCCTTATATATGTTACCATTTTTTTTGTCTTTCAGGACACAAAATGTCTGTTTGATGTAGGCCCCCATTTACTGAGGTGGAAAATGACTTCATCATAGAGAGCTTACGTCAACACCATGCAGTACTGCTGTCCAGAGGGTGGGTCAATATGGCTCAGCGTACAGCCCTGTGGGACAAATTAGTCTGCAACATAAATGATATTGGGTGACACAGTCACACTTATGAACAGGTGCATCACAGAGCCACCTATATGATTCCATGGATCGGATGAATAACATAATGGAGCAAGAAGTGTCTGTGATGGAGAGCGGATTATCTGTCATGGAATGCACATTGTTTGTGATGGAATGTCTGCTAGGAGGGGAACTTCAGCCTTGTGGGTGTAGGTCAGCAACTGCATCTGCTGTGAGCCAATGTGGCTGTGTTGGATCACAGTCCTGTAGTGGCAGTACTTCCACTGCTCCATAAGGGAGTGTGCTGTCCACAGCAAGATTTGGCAGGCCATGGGGTCATGGTCTTGGGCATTCCTGGGAAGGGAGCATATCCAGCAGACATCACTCATGTGCATGTAGTAGCCCTGCCTCTAATCTTTGGCATGGCGGTACCGATGCAACTCTTGGCAGAGCCAGTTCTGATGTTTGGGGGTGACAACAATGAACTGTCAATTCTACCATGCATGGCTTACATCTGTCTAACATACAGACATGTAGAGCTAGCACTGAGCTTGTCTGTGAGCATGCAGGCACACGCACACCAGTGTTATATTGAGGGTACCTACAGACACACACATACACAACATTTTCATGGTCCATTCTGCCTGATTCACTCCCTTTCTCACACACACTCACACACCTTTTGCGTCAGCCTAGGACTTTTGCACCCCCATACAACACCCTGTCCAAGTGATGGTAACTGTGCCGTATCCCTATTTTCTATATTTCGATTTAAGGATAGTAAAGCTATGTGTCTGACGCACAGGGTGACTATTTACATAAATGATGATTACATCTGCATGTGTGGTGTTGAACTGATGATTTCATCTGTCATTTATAATGTACTTGGCCAATTATACAAATACTACCATCAGTATTTCACTACTTTACAGTGGATGCTTTTGTAAGGGTTGTGAGGTTAACAACTAAAATTGGTATGATACAATTTGAAATGTTCCCTGTAATTATTTTTTATTTTAGAGCTATGATGCACGTCAGAAGTCACAACATCAGATTCAGGTATCAGGATTTTAAATATGCACTGAGTCAACTCTCATAAAAACAGTAACACAATATAACAGTATTTCTGGCATGTACATCACCATAGCTTCATAGATACATAGGATGTTACTAGGCTATTGACCTGATGGTGTTCAGAAGCAGAGCCATTAAATCACACTATAAATCTTGATGTCAGATATCAGGTATGGGCAAGACTTCTTTAGCAAGGACTACCCATGTCCAGGTGAGAAAAAGCAGCAATGCAGGTCAAAGATTAACAGTTTCACATCATGTCATCCAGGCTGTGATGAAACAGTTTCATGGAGGTGCTCAGCTTCACATGGGTTGGAAACCTATTCCAGAGGAGTGGCAACCTATGGCAGAGGTATCTGTCTCTTCTGCATGTCCTACATATGTCAGTCAATGTTGATGGCCCTTGAACAGCCAACTGTAGTCCCAAATAACATACGTAGGGGCAACATTTTAATCACAATTAGGTCAGAGATAGCACTGTAAGGCATACATAAGTTACCTCAAAGAAGTCTATATCATACTAAGTACAGTGATAGCTACATCAGTCTGTCCTTATTAGACATGTCTGACACCCAGACTTATATTACCTGTAAATCTCTGAGATCTGTTAAGTTTCTGCAGGTGCCTGTTACACTACATAGCAAAGAGAGAATTATATTCAGCAGTAGGCCTGAGGAGGGATGACTATAAAGTATTTAGAACTGAATTTGATACTGCTGCAGTAGCTTTGCTTATCTAATGCAATATGTAGAAAACCTTCCTCACCGCAGTAGACATATGTTGCAGTCTACTTGTGTTCCCAGATCTGTCAATACAGAATTGGTGATTAGGGTATTCAGGGTTATGTCATAATAAGCTGGAACATTGTTAATATAAAAGGAAATGATGATGCATTTATATGAATGTCATTTAACAGCACAGAGTTGTCATTGGTCATTAGTCTATGTAAGCCCCTTTTGAACAGCGATCACATTGTTAGGGGATATAATGATAACACCTAAGTGTCCTTCAACCTCAAACCTGGCTAGCCACAGACACTCTGTTTTGGTCTTGACTTCTGAGAAGTACATGGCAAATATGAATGGACACAGCAGTGACACTTGTGGTAACCCATGCATGACAGTTTTGCTGCTAGAGGTGAACTCTCCCACTTTGAATGAGTGTTGTTTGTCTGTGAGCCAGTTTGCAACCCAACAGACAACATAGCAATTGATATTCCCCTGACTTCACTTCTCACTGACACACAGATGTGGGATTGTGTGGAATGCCTTGGCCAAGTAAAGATAGACAAGGTCAATGCTGTGCACACATGCTACGGCTCTGGCCACATTATTGAATGCCAACAGTTTTAGCATGCACAACCTTCCCTTGAGAAAACCATGCTGGAATAGATGTAGTGTTTGGATGTCAAATCTGTCCTTAGATCTGACATCCATGAAAATCCACTCCATTGTCTTACAGCTGAGGCTTCTGAAACTTAAGGTGCTTAAGTACATGTGTATGTTGTTGTGTAGGGGGAATAGGTCACTGATTTCAAATCTTTGTGGATAAAGGAAGTACTCAGACTGTGATTGAATAGGGTGCCTGGAGCAGTAGTTCACTGGTTAAGAGCATTACAAACACATGCCGGCATGCCATCTGGTACCATGCAGGCTGTGTTCCTAGTCTTGGAGAGAGAGCAGTGATTACTTGCTCTTTGTAGAGGGGTTTGGAGGCGATGGTGAAGACGTGTTGTGGTAAACTTGGTGGTGAGTGGGGGGATAATTTTTATCCAATCATGTCTGTTAGCAGGTTTTCAATTTACACTGGGCCAGTGTGTGCAATACCATCCACAATTACACACATCTGAGTTATACCTTTGATGTTGCAGGTGTAGCAGAGGAAAGCCTTATGGTTATCCTTGGCCATGGTTTTGACATATTTCCCATAGCCACTCTGTGAGGATTTTACAAGGTGTCTTATTGTTTTGTTTAGGCTAGGGATGTTCATCTTCCAGTTTGGGATTTACACTTTTGTATTTGTAGACATCAGCTTTGTTTGCTTAGTGTATAATCAAGTAATGTCAGACATCCATCAGCGTAGTTATTATTTTAGTAAGGCTCTTTCTTTGATCCCATCAGGTACGTCTGCGTATATACATTTGTGTAGATGTTTATACAGGCTATCAGGGTATTCCTTACTATAGTTGTCAATGTCCTCTGTGGAAACTGTTGTTTGGAAGAAGATTATACCATCCCTTAGGATGGTGTAGTTACCTTGGAATATGTATTTTCAGCTGACATCTCATTTTATTTATTCTGTACCTATTGCAAATTCTAAAAAAACTACTTTATGGTTGGATTAAAATAGTGTAGGCGCTATCCACGAGGGATTCTATTGGTCAATACTATTTGTGAGGCCTAGATCTAGAATATTGCAGACACTTGTGGGGTGGTGCAGTCTTAGTTCCATGTCATATGAGTTATCAAAGTCCAGAAATTATTGTGCAAGTGAGGTTGGCCTCATATAAATTTCACAATCAATGTAGTTATAGTTGAAATCATCACTGAGTAGGTTGTTTTGTTTAACTTTAATTGTTACAAGTACTTATAAACAGGCTGTGTGGCCTTTCTTGTTCATGGGAGGGGACATATAACTGGCGATAACAATAAGGGGTTTCTTAGACACAGTAAATTGGAGTTCCATTAACCTCCATAGACTTATGTTGTCTCAATGAAGAGAGATAACCCATCTTCTGTGATTCCCACAACTTTGAATTGCAGTCTGAATGTATGAAAGGCATTGTGGCCTTGCAGGGCTGGGTTACTTACTGCTGCCTTGAATCAGGTTTCTTTGACTGCACAGACATCCACCATTTCCACTGGGACAAATGCTGACAGACAGTGTAGTTTCTGATGTTAACTCCTATACTTTAGCAGCATGATGCTTACTTTGTTAGAGTTATATATTTTCAAATACTAGCTTCTGTTTTTGTGACCTTGCCTATAAAGGCATTATGGTGGATGCAAGTGCCTTAGTCAGCAAACAAAAGCCTTGAGGTGCCAGGTGAAGCACATGTCTTGCCAAGCAGCATGGTCTATCCACAATGTCATCCCACACTGACAGGAACTGGAGCCTGTTAGAATGACACCAGGCACCTAACCAATTTCAGAAGATCATTTGTTCTTTATATGGTTGTTTCATCATAGGTGAGCTTATAATGCTAGTCAAACATAGGAACATAACATGCCCTGGACACATATTTGGAGAGCAGGATCATGTCTGTCTCCATATATTCCTTAGAGATACATCTACAGTTATGCATACCAACACCAGCTATGATGGATTAATAGTGAAACTTGTTGTGGAGAGGCTTGATTGCATGTGTGATGTGATAACTACTTGTGCCACACAGCTGACCCTAGATTTTTCCTTGTTTAAGCTGGAGAGTGGGGCGGGTGTATGGCTCACTGTACAACCAACTATAAGGACAACCTTTTCACTTCTTGGATGAGACACCAGTGCTCCTTTTTATGTGTATTGTGTGATCTGGGTTTAGTGTTAGGTGTACCATGCTTGTGTTTTGGATGTCTCTGCTGTTTATGTAGGTTGCTGGAGAGTATCTTCGCTCCCATGATGGTACTTCATTTATGATGCAGTACAGGCATGAGGCATTACCTGCACTGAGTCAATAAAAATATGTCAAGCTCAGATGGCTTAGTGGTAAAGTGCTGTTGCTATGGTGTACACGGTCCTGGGTTCAAGACCTGCAAGAGCTGATTATTACAGCTCAGATGGTGTAGTGGCACATTGCTCTGACTGTAGTGTACAGGGTCATGGGACTGAGACTTGGGACTGATGGTTTTTCATGGAATAGACTTCCCATACATGTCAAACAGAGCACCTCACTGGGCCTCTTCAATGAGTGGATTGGAAATAGAAAATTCACCAGGGGGATCACTCCAGTGGCTCTATTCAACAGAAGCATTGGGAACTAAGGTTGGGTGGCACGATGCCAGAGTAATCCAGTGGGCTAGGCTTGTAAAGGATCCAGGGCCATTAGCCTAGTACACACCTATGAATCTATGAACCTATGAACTAAGCCAGCAGAAGAAAAAGAGGGGAACTGACAACTCACAGTCTGAGGTGTGATCCTGATATCTGCATAAAGAATGGGAAAAAGATGGGGGTATGTGATATGGTGCTATTTCAGGGGGAGTAATGTATGGGGTGTACAGTACGAGGTGTATCCAAAGTGGGATTTATAGTTCTGTTATGGAGAGATAAGATGTGACATTACTGCTTATTTAACTGAAATTTGACAAGCTAAGTTGAGGTGTTGAAGATCTGTTCTTTTAGATAGCATTGGCCAATTGTAATGGAAAATAATTGTATTGTTTTTTCTGTATCTACAACAGCAAAGAGTTAAGCTGTCTGCAAACAAACAAGAATAGAGCAAGACAATGAAACACTGTTAAAGCTCAAAATGAGACCAGAAACAGTTACCTTCAAATATATAGCCCTAGTGTACACTTCAGACACAAGGGTACAGGGTATTTTCTCAAGAAATATCTGTCATGATGTTTACTTATCAATGATTGAAATGAACTGGATTCATCCAGTGCGAATCCAGTGTATAGTGCGGGCAACACAACTGCAACAGAATAAAAACAGTAATTGAATGTTTGTTCATAGCATTACAGAGACAGAGTCAAAAGCAGCACAATATTTTCCAAACTCAGAACAATATTTTTCAAAATTAATTATGACAACACAAAAAAATGAACTATACTTTTTCTTAAATAAGCAAAAGCAGCAGCTGGGCATACTGCAGGGCTCTCACTTCATAACAGTGGCTAAAGACAATGGCATGATAAATGTGCATAGAACAGTGTGCCATAAGCTGCTGTAAAAACTCTCCGTATAATGTCCAGCAACAGCTTAGATGCACATGCCACTACCCCCCCCCACTGACTGAAAAATAGGTCAGAAACAAATTCCAGGTACAAGAACTTGCTTAAATGATTTATTTTGCTACAAATATAAAACAAAGCAGTCAGAATGCTCAAAATGAATTTCTTATTAAATGAAATGTCCAAAAGTGCAACATATTGATAGAAATATTCAAAATAATTATGAAAATGTTTGAAACGATATCCAGATTGCATAAAATGTACAAAAAAGGGAAAAAAACTATTTTTCCCTATGTGCTACTTTTTTGTATTAACTAAAGCTATTCAAAATATCTGAAGTGTGCAAAGTGTTTGCAAGTGTGTGCAACATTGCAGTGCAGTTATTTCGCATAGTACAATAATTTCAAATAATATTTCACAAAGTACAGTTATTTCAAGGCATATTTCACAGAGTATAGTATTTCAAAGAGTTAATTGTGCATTTGAATATTATTACAAGTACCTAGTGTGTGTGAATGTTTGCACATAATTACAAGGGCCAATTTTGCATTGGGTTTTACTGTAATCTGTGGGCATGGCAGAAGGTTTTCGCAGACCTGCACCACTTGTGTTTCATAACAATATTGAAGAAAATTGGAGAGTGTTTGCGCAGGAATATGATATTTTCATATAGGCTACTTTTTCCAAAGATACACATACACAGGCATTTATTCTGTTAGCTTGGCTGGTTCAGAAGCCATTGAAAGACAGCATTCATTTGTGTATGCACCTGCTGTTTTTATAGTGGAGGGGGAAGACTGCCATATAGTGGTACTGATTGAAACAAGGGAGGACCCCAAGTGCTTAAAATGTAAATTTAGAGAAATGTGTAACCCCCAAATGAATATTACAATGGAAAGGCACTTATTTTACGCAATAGATCAAAAACCTGGTGAAACTTTGCAGCATATATAACTGACTTGAGAAATAAGGCTAAAACGTGCAGATTTGGTGATTTGAGAGATGAGTTGATAGAAGACAGGCTTGTGTGTGGTATTAATAATGACACAGTAAGAAATATTTTGCTTTGAGATATTGATTTAATGTTGAATAAGGCTATTGAGATTTTTCAGATATACGAGCTTACAGAAAAGCACACAAGTATGCTTAAAAATGAGCATGTCGATAGTCTGCAGCACATGGTTAAAAGATACAGGCCCAAGCACATGACAGCTACTACAGGTCCTGTAACAGTTCCTAGGAAACCCTGAGTTTTTCCAGCAAATTCCACTGCATGCTCAGTGAAGCATAAGGGTGAGTCAGCAAAGTCAAAACATGTGCCCCCATCTAACTTCATAGTCAACTGTCATACATATGGTGGAAATCATAAACCCAAAAGAGAATAGTGCTTAGCTTTTGGTCAGCAGTGTCATTCTTGCAATAAGTGGAATCATTTCGAAAGGTTCTGTAAATCAAATAAGGCTCATTGTTTTATAAAAAGTGGGCATTCCAAGAAGCAATTTGATCAGCTAGAAAGCTGTGACCCTACTTTTTATGGTGTGTCTGTGCTTGGTGAAACAGTCAAGGAAGTAGATTTGTGGGCAAAGAATGAGATCTGTTGTAGTATTTGGATTAATGGGAGTCCCATAGAGCTCAAAGTAGATACTGGCTCAAAGTGCAATGTTATGTCAGCAGAAATGTTTGCTAGAGTAAAAGCTGCAGAACAACTTAATTTGACAAAGTGTGCAAAGCTTGTTGTTTATGGTGGTCAAGAGATTCAAGCCAAAGGCTCAGTAGTGCTTTCATTTTACTCTGATGGGAACAGCTATGACTTGCAATTTCTCGTAGTCAAGACACACATGCAGTCATTATTAGGCCTCAAGGGCAGTTTGAAAATGGGACTGCTTTCAATTAATAAAGAAGTTTACCATGTAAGCCTGCATGACAACAGCTCAAATTTCACCAAAACTATTTTTTCTGAGTATGCCGATATTTTTGCAGACAAACTAGGCAAACTACCAGTTGTGTACTCCATGAAGTTAGAACCAGAGGTCAGCCCAGTTATCAGACCAGCACAAAAGTTCTGGTAGCTATGCAGAGCAGAGTCAAAGCCAAACTAGACAAAATGGTGCAGCTAGGAGTAATTTGTCCAGTAGAAGAACCTACTGAATGGGTATCCTCCATGGTAGCAGCTCATAAGAAAAGCTCAGATGATATCAGGATATGTATTGATCCAAGAGATCTGAACAAAGTGTTAAAAAGGCCTCATCATCCCATGTGCCCAGTCAAAGAGGTTGCTGCCCTCATGCCAAATGCCACTGTTTTTTTCTGTCTTAGATGCAAAGAGTTAATTTTAGCAAATTTTGCTTGACCGAAAATCTTCATTGTTAACCACATTCAGTACATCATTTGGAAGATGCACATTTCTGAGAATGTTGTTGTTGTTGTATCTTTTGGCTTTTCCCAGTTAGGGGTTGCCACAGTGGAACTCCGGTCCGCTAATGATTGGCAGTAGATTTTTACATACCGAGTTGCCAGCTCTGACGCACAACCTTCAATGAAGGTACGCCCATTCACGCATGTCTCCACACACAAGATGCTTTAGCTGAGAATCGAACAGGACAACATCTTACTGTGAGGCAACAACACTACCGCAGCACCACCACCGTAGTTCTGCTATTTGGAATAAATTCTGCCAGTGAAGTCTTTCAGTGTGCAATGGAGCAATTTCTTTTTTTCTGGCTATCCCTGTGCTATTATAGTAGATGATATTCTAGTAGGAGGTAATGGTGAAGTTGAACATGACAGAAACCTCAAGAAAGCTCTAGAAAGAGCACATCAAGTGACTCTTAAGTTGAAGCCTCAGAAGTGTAAATTCAGGCTACAAGAAGTTACTTATGTTGGTTATTGTTAATCAGTTTAGGCTTGTGACCAGATCCTTCCAAGCAAACAGCTATTCTAGAGATGCCCGCTCCAGACAATGTCCAAGCCCTACAATGTTTTCTTGGCATGGTCAACTATCTAGGCAAATTCATTCCAGATTTCAGCCAACTTTCAGCATCATTATGAGAGCTGACACAGAAATATGTTATTTGGTCATGGTCCAAACAGCACCAAAGAGTATTTGATGACCTTAAATAGAAAATTGCTAACCCACCAACTCTCAGCTACTATGATGTTTACAAACCAGTTACTCTTTCCTGTGATGTTTCTCAGTTTGGTCTAAGTGCAGTCTTTTTCAAGAGGGTAGACCAGTAGCCTATGCATTGAGAACTCTTACCCAGAATGAGATGCAATATGCCCAGACTGAGAAAGACCTTTTGGCAATTGTGTTTGTATGTCAAAGTTCTATGATTATATTTAGGGTCGACCTATTCAGATCGAAACTGACCACCAATGTCTTGTTACTATTTTGAGAAAGCCTATGTATACAGCTCCAGCTAGATTGCAATGTATGATGCTCAAATTACAAAAGTATAATTTCACTCTTGTCTACATAAAAGGAAAACTTCTTTATCTTGTTGATACATTATCCAGATCACCCAGAAAAAAAACACAGAACAGCATAACAATGAGCAACTTGATTTTGAAATCATGGAAGTGAGAAATTTTTCTTCCACATGTCTTGATGAGCTCAGAACTCACACAGTTTCAGATCCGATTCTCCAGAAGCTCAACCTCTTTATCAGTAGAGGATGGCCTTCAAAGCAATCTTGTTTACCAGTAGAAGTGCAACCTTATTTTCCATACAGAGATGTGATTTTGTCAGACAATGGTATCATCGTGAAAGGTCCTAAAGTGATTGTTCTGATGTCCTTGCAACAAGAGTGAATTCAGATTTTGTATCATGGCCATCCAAGAACTGATTCTATCAAAGGAAGGGCAAGAGGTATAGTATTTTGGCCTTCTATGTCAAGAGATATTGATAAAGTACTTTCATCTTGTTCAGTATGCAATAGTCCAAAGCCTCATCAACAAAAAGTACCTCTTCAGTTAAGCCAGATTCCAAAACTACCTTGGTCGACAGTAGCCACAGATATCTTTGAGTGGAATGGTCAACATTACTTGGTGTTAGTAGACTCTTATTCAAATTGGTTCGAGATTGACCTATTTTCCCAGCTTAACTTCTGGTACTGTCTTTACTAAGCTGAAGTGACATTTTTCTGTTCATGGTAGTCCGCACAGTTATTTCTGACAATGGTGCACAGTTTACCAGTCAGCAGTTCAAGTAATTTGCAAAAGAGTGGGACTTTATTCATATTATGAGTAGTCCTGAATACCCTCAGTCAAATGACTTGTCTGAAAGTGCAGTTCAAAGTGCAAAAAAGCTGTTAGAGAAATCCAGACGTGACAATACAATGTTTTTCTAAACTTGTAAAATCTCAGAAATATTCCCGGTGATAATCATCTTGGTTCACCTGCCCAGAAACTTATGTTAAGACGAACAAGAACCACACTACCAATCAGCAGTAATTTATTGGTTCCATGTGCTAAGAACAACAAAGCAGTAAAAGGCAAACTGTTGAAAAAAGCATTTGTCCCAGAAGTCTTACTATAATAAAACAAGCAAACCACTCAGTTGTTTACAAGAAGGGAGATAGTGAGGATGCAGGCATCAGAAGGTTTTGATCACATCAGATTTGTGAAATGTTTGTGTCAAGAGTTGAGATTGTCCATTGTGGAATCACAAGGAATGGGATTCAGATGAAATTAGAAGCATTTGTTACCAGTGCCTGAACCAGTGTTACAGCAGCTTGCCTGTGACAAAGAGTCCAGTTCTCAGAGTGACTTTGCTAATGTTCCTGTTCCAGAGGGCATTCTATCAACAAACCCCATTCCTGAGGAAATCCCTAAAACTCCTTAAGCAGAACATAACCAGTGACTGTTCCTGTTGCTAAACCCAGTCCTAACTCTTATGTCACAAGATCAGGTCGTATCTCAAAACCTATGTCCAGATACACAGCAACCTGGACATGACTGTTGTTTTTCTTTATTAGTGTCTGTATATTTGCATGCCTATTCAAATATCATTGTTTATATGTTCATAGGTTCATAGGTTGATACTAGGCTATCTGCCCTAGGGCATTTACAAGCCTAGCCAGAGTGTGTTTGGCTTTCGCCACCCTTTTTAGATTAGTTGACTGTGCCTCTGTATAGTAGGTCACAGAAAATAGCCCATTTAAGGTTAGTTTACAATGCCTCTGTTTAGCAGTGACACAGAAGAGATCCCAGGGGTAAATTTACGATCTCCCATCCAAACATCAAGATTCTTTTTGAAGAGGGTCATTGAGGGGCTCTGTCTAACATGGATTGGGATTTTGTTCCAGAGTGAGGGGAGCCTCTGGGATATGAATGAATTATATGAGATAGTTCAGTAAATCAGTGTGTGTGTGTGTGTGTGTGTGTGTGTGTGTGTGTGTGTGTGTGTGTGTGTGTGTGTTTGTGCGTGTGTGTGTGTGTGATATATCTTTAAAAAGCTTTCCAGTGAGTCAGCACATGCATATAAGTACTGAGCATGTGCAAGCAAGAATGCGATTTTGAGTGAGCAGCCAGAGTGACAGCATGCAAGTATGTAGTCAGTCAGTTAGAGAGTTCATTTAAGTTTAATGTTCCTGCCATCCATCCACCCTGATGTATTTGTGTACAATAAATTACTTAAATGAACATCCAAGCCTCAATGTCTTCTTAAGGCACCTAAGAAGAGCGACAACACACACACACACACACACACACACACACACACACACACACACACACACACACACACACACACACACACAGTTAACTGCTGTGAGAATAAAACCCCTACCAATCTAAGTACACAGACTACAGAATACAGTACTTAACACAAGCAGCATGGAACAAGCCTGACTTATAGAAGACGGCAAGTGAACTTTTAGTAGATGACATCAGCAGGTCATGTGGAGGCCTGCTTGAAATGGATGTTTGCGCAAGCACCAAAACACTGCGAAAACATACCATTGGAGAAGCCAGTTAGAAATACACACTTCCACTCTTCTTTATGGATACACGCACACACCCAGTTGAATGCAGTGAAAATAGAACCCCTTACCTATCTAAGTACAGAGACTACAAAACATGGTACTTACCGCATGCACCACAACACAAATATGATTTTGTCAGGACTGCATGTGAACTTATAGTAGATGATATCAGCAGGCCATGTGGGGGACAACAAATTGGCATTGTTTCTAGTGTCATTTGAGGCTAGTAGTCTAACAGAAGTATACTGTTTAGAAGTCCTGCTGTGTAACAACACAATTACCCTTAATGACCATAATTTTTGGCTGTTTGACTTTGGCAGGGCAAGCCTGTGAGCATTACCACATAGCCCTGTTAATGAGGGAGCACACAATTATTTGTTTGTTTATTTATTTATTTATTGAGAGCCCATTTTCAGTGGAGAGACAGGGAGAAAAGCTCCACAAAAAAACACAGAGTATATAGTATATCACAAGGCACATATGCTGAGTATCTAAATTGCAAAGGGAAGAAAGAGTTCTTAAACAGTATTATAATTGGAATATATACACACAGTTGATATACACTTAATAAACTAATTATAATGTAGTACAACTATAGTTGACATAATAGTGTGACTGAATTTAAAATGCTTAGTACACAGATACTAACCAAGATTTAGAGCTAGGAAATACATTAAGAGGCTGTAGTGGTGATATTGCAGATGTAGTATAAAAGAGGAAATGAATACAAGAATGTGAGAAGATACAGGTAAGACGTTGGAAGTAACACATGAGATAAGAAGGGTGGGAGTTAAAGAGTTAAAATTACACTTTGTAATGTGAAAAGATACATGTAAGAAGTTGGAAGTAACACATGAGATAAGAGTGGGAGTTAAAGAGTTAAAATTACACTTTGTAATGTGAGAAGATACAGGTAAGAAGTTGGAAGCAACACATGAGATAAGAAGGGTGGGAGTTAAAGAGTTAAAATTACACTTTGTAATGTGAGAAGATACATGTAAGAAGTTGGAAGTAACACATGAGGTAAGAAGGATGGGAGTTAAAGACATTATATATTACACTTTATTTTGTGGGTGATACATGTGTTGAAAAATTAAGGAGACTCTATGGTTGTACTGACTGCTGTTAAGGTTGGTGGTGGGGAAACAAATAGATTGTAAATATATGTACATATAGTTATATTGTGCCCTCAGTTTGCAATGTATCCATGTGTAGTTTTAGGTCAGACAAAGGGAGAGAGAAATATAGAACAATAAGAACATATCATAATTATGTATATATCTATGTCTATATCTATAAATCTATATCTATCTATCTATCTATCTATCTATCTATCTATCTATCTATCTATCTATCTATCTATCAGCATATATAAACACGGGCACACACACACACACACACACACACACACACACACATATATATATATATATATATATATATATATATATATATATAGTAAATCTACAAACCCAAGTCTAAATTTGGGCGCAACATGTACAGCTGTTATTCCTCTATTGCCTGGAATAGGCTCCCATTAGAAATCAGGACCCTTACACATCCTAAACAATTTAAGACAGCCACCAAAGAGCACTTTAAAAGTCACTGGTCCTGCCACTGCACTCTCTCTCTTTAAACATCCCCTACTTCTCATACCTTAATCTACGTTCTGCCCTTAACTCGCTCTTCTCACTAGCTCTCTCTAATCTTCCTTGACTACTCTTTCTACTGTCTGCTAAAATCTAGTAAGCAAATTGCCTCAGAGAAACATTCTATTGTAACTGTTTTGCCTTCATGCAACTACATCATGATAAAACTGGGTTTTTTTAACTACTTACCCCAAAAACTATACTCATCTTAATGACATATTTCTTTTTATATATCTTGAAATAGTTATGCTATACTCATGATTATTCACACAGTATAACATTGCATTGCTACTTAATGCCTTGTAGTAATCCTGTAACATTGCTTTTTAATGCCAATTTATAATGAACATTGTATAATATGTTGGAGCTTTTCTCCCCGGGCCTCCACTGAAAAAGAGCTCTTCAGCTCAGTCAGACAATCCCGGTCAACAAATATAAAATAAATAAATAATATATATATATATATATATATATATATATATATATATATATATATATATATATATATAAACAACAGACGTCTTTCTTATAAACTAAAAGAAAGGCACTCAAAGGCAAAACTGATGCTAAGCGCTTTCATTCTTTAATGATATCTAGAACTACAAACTGAAAACACTGACAGGAACTGCAGTTTTCCTCTTCCTACCAGCAGGGATGCACAAGGCATTAGAAACATTGTGCAGAGAAATTGGAACTAGTAAAGAGCTAGTCAAAATTTATGCCAGGTTTTAGGGAATAATCCTAACTTTTCATTCAAAAAAAAAAAAACACCACTCTGAAAATGTCTTTTGGAAAAGATAACCCACAATTTTCTGTATTACAAGTACAGAACAGTGACATTAAGGGAATGTTTACTGGCAACAAATGTGTAGTATGTCAGTACATTTATACTGGCTCTGAGTTCAGGTTTCAACACTATAACATGTCTATTTAAAAAAAAATTTTGATTGTCATTCTAAGTTTTTAGTTTATGTAGCAGTGTGTAATTCTTGCAAAGCATTTTATGTTGGTAAGATGATCTGAAAGCTGTCTGATAGAGTAAAAGAACATTTGGCAGCTGTCAGAAATAAAGATGAAAAAAATGCTCTAGAAAGGCACAGTTTACACTGCCATAAGTTTATTGGTTTCAAATTTCCCATACTGGAACAAGTTAACCAATTTTTTGGAGATTGTGAGACTTTGCTTGAACTGAAAGAATTGCGATGGCAGTTATTAATGCTGAGACCCCTCCTGGACTCAATGAAAACCTGAATGTTAAAAGTGCACTGAGATGGGGAGTCTGACCACTCCCACTTTATGCTAATATTTGTTAATGTATATACAGCTGTACAAAATGTGTAGATTCTGATTGGTTAATTTTTTCCTCACTGTGTTCTCAGACATTACATGCTGTTGTCATGGTTACATCTCTCACTACCTTGTGCACCTTACTTACACCTAACATTTTTTTAAATGTTGTCAGTTCTGAAGAAGTTCGAGATATCATTAAAGAATGAAAGCGCTTAGCATCAGTTTTGCCTTCGAGTGTCTTTCTTTTAGTTTATAATAAATAAGTTTGTTGTTTTATTAGTACAGTTCTTCGTTTACATTAGTTATCACAGTTCGTTTTTATTATTTTATATATATATATATATATGTGTTCACTTTATAATCCCAAAACGCTGAAATATCGAATTTCAGAATCTTGAGATCATAAAGCTGAAACCTTAAAATCTTGAAATCCCAGAAGTGCGAATTTCAAAATCGCGACTCCTGCACTAACCATACACCACACACATACACATACACACACACCATCCCCCACACACAAACACACAAGCCTACACTACATACAAACAGGGGGGCAAGCCTCCCCTGTACCCCCCCATGTGGGGGCTGTGCCCCCCACACATCCCTACTTAAATATATTAATTCCAAGGTCACACTACACAGACAAACACATGAAAACACCACCATACAAGCTACAATCCCCTCGCACACACACATCAGAGTAACAAAACATACTGACACACACTAAAACCCTAACCACCAAAACCCTTAAACATAAATACTTACCTGAACTTCCAGCTATCCATTCATACAGCACAACACTAGAAGCACTAATCCAACATCTCCGGACTTCTGGATTTTGAAATTCGTGCTTCTGGGTGGAGTTTTGAGCTTTCGGCTTTATAATCTCAGGATTCTGAAATTCAATATTTCAGAAATTTGGGATTATAAAGTGCTCCTATATATATATATATATATATATATTTATTTATATAATGTAATGCCACAAGAAGCATCAGATTTGCACTATGGTTAACTAAGTGTACACGCATGTGCTTTTTCCTCTTTACCTGTTTGTGCATAGGTAAGCATTGCACAAATGCACGACGCATTACTAACATCTGAGACTTACTATTATGTAATATATACCTGCTACTGTAGCACACCCCTATCTCTACTCCAGGCAGGGATTTCCCAATGATTAAGAGCAATAATTGAATGTATCTGTTTTCTGTTGTTGGCAGTCTGACATACATCTTATCTGTTTTTTTCCTTGTTTCTACAATGCTGTGCTTTGCGCAAACTAGATTAACATTTTTAAAAATGTTTTCTAGATATGGTACATTGCGCAAATGTGGAATTCAAACAAGACAGAGGATAAATATCACAAGTATGGGACACATAAGCACAAGATTAGAACCCTCATGCCAATACAGCTTCAGCAAACAGGATGGCTGCCTTAGTCCTCTTTGCCACAGAAGCAGCTTGCCAGCACACAGCTGGAGTCATTCATCACACAACCAGCTGCATAAGAATGTACACAGCTATCAAACCATGGACTGTATATTGTACAAGTAATTCACTGTATTAATTTTGAACTTAGAGCAGTTAGTAGTCACACAACCTGTCATAATTATGGTTATAATTATACATCTGTCTGCCTTACATGTCTGTGTTTGGTGGTAATTCATCAGTTTCAAGTAATGAGGAAACTTCTCTGTGTGGAAGATCTAAGATTGTCACACCTAATAAAAACCATACTGTGAATATCCCCCAAATAACATATTGTGAATATCTCCAGTATTTTTTGTTTTAATGCATCAGTTACCTAACACGTGCAATGTCTAAGTAATTCTATATAAATGTCCTTAAAATGGGAGAGAATATTAACTGTGGCATAAACACACATATACTGTGGGCTTTGGGGTAGCATAGGTGGGTTTCTGTTATTGCAGGTACAAGGGTACAGTCCTCTTTGAGGGATGGGGAACAAAGTGCACATACTATTATGACGCAAAGAAGTCTGAAGTCAGAAAGTTCAGTATGTAGCCTCATGTTCCATCTTATCTCTTGCATGATTTATCTGTATTCTACAGAGGTTTGACTGTGTGAGTGTTTCCTGAGACCTACTAATTACAAATGGATACATATTAATAAAATAAGTGTCTGTAGTTCCATATCAATGTAATTTCTGTACAAATCCACCACTATTTACTTGTTTATTGTATTAAGTTAAGAGATACAAGGATATGTATAATAATCTTCAAAAATACAGTCTAGGTTCAGAGCTTACCTTGCAAATGCAGCAGTTGACATACCTTTAGTTCAGGGCTAACTCTTTCTGATGCAAGCAGTACACAACCAAGACATGAATAGTTAAAGGTTGTGTGAGTTGCCAGACATCAATTTTAATATATGTATGTGAGCATGAGAAAGGTAATAGGTCCCAATGTGGCCAGTTAATGTGCTATGTATTTTCTCTTAGCCAAAGCAAGGGGATACTGAGCATGTCTACGTCTGCATACAGGGACAGCAGCTGGTGGTTCCTCCTCAGAGTCCTCCTCTGACTGTGGCTCTGGTGACCTAGGCATTGGTGGGGGATGTGTGGCCCTTCCCCTTGCTGATCCTGCTGCAGCTGTTTCTGCTGGATCAGATTGTGGAGCATTGCACATACTGTGAATATCTTTGTACATGTGCATGGATTATACTGCAGGGCTTCACCAGATATATCTAGGCACTGGAACCGTGACTTCAGCAGCCCAAACACATACTCTGTGATATTTCTAGTTTGAGCATGTGCCTCATTATGGCACTCTTCCGTGGATGCATGAGCACTCTGATGGGTGTCATCATCCATGGTTCCAGGGCATAGCCAGCATTCCTCAGTAAATGGCCCTGTGGGTTTCCCTCCCAACAAACATCTGGTATAGCTGTTATGTGTGCCATATATGGGAGTCATGATAACTGCCATGGTTTCCAGCACACATATTTAGGATAATTGCCTGGGCATTGCACACTACTTGGCATTTTATGGAGTGGTATCCCTTGTGGTTAATGTAGATTCTACCCTCCTCACCGGGTGCTGGCTTGATGTGTACATGAGTGCAATCTATGGCACCCAGTACTTCAGGATAGTGCACTACACTGTAGAACTGTTGCATGTTGCTGGCTCTCTCCTCAGCAGAAGGCGGAAAATATATGTGCTCATTGGCATGCATGAGCATAGCATCTAGGAAATGGTGGAAGATCCTGGATGCTGATGCCTGTGACACACCCATCATGTCCCCAGTTGGTCTTTGAAAGGTACCTGTAGCTAATATTCTAAGAGCTACACATACCTTAGTTTCCACTGGGATGGATTCTCCTTATTTGACTCTGGCTCTGAATTAAGGCTGGCAGAGCTCACAAAGTTCTTGTAATGTGTCTGTGTCAACCCTATAGCACTGTATAATCTGCAGCTCATGTAGCACCTGGAAAGTTACCAAGTTACCCTGGACCTGAACACTGTTCTCCTTCTCATCCTAGGCCTATTGTCAGCAACACCAGCAGCAAGGACTTCAACATCTAGCACATCCAGATGTATAATAGCTGCAGCAGGCCCTAGTATTATTTCATTTAAAATTTCCAAGTCTCTGCTCCAATCTTATTGAAATATTGAGGGAAAATAAGAATGTAGGCTACATGTATACTTTATACATTTGTTGAATAGGTTCACTGTGTGGGATTGGTTAATTAAGATGCAATTCACCTGTTTAAGCTTAATTAGCATGAATTTAACACACCTGCTGAGTGCCCAGTAGTGCACTATCTGCACCTTTGTGCAGCTCAGTGTACCGTTGGATAAATCGGATAAGCGTAAGCAAAATTCATATTTTTAACTCTGAATTCCTGATAATGTACAAATATGGAATGTAAAACATGAAGAAAAAATTGTACATTCTATACTCAAACCCAGAACCATCAAGACTACAGCCCTATACATACACATGCTGCCATAGGAATAGTTAAATTTCAAGCACACTAAAAATAGCCTTTTATTGCTCCTTTTCCCATGGATGCACTAAGTGCACCAACAAGCAAATATGTTAAGAAAAAAAAAAGGAAAGTTGACACACCCCCTGATGCCATCGCTCACTGTTGACATCCATTGGAAACAGAAACACTGTGTAGGTGCCTACACGATGTGAACATCCCTACAGGGTTACTCTTTTTAGTGATTCAACAAGTGCACTAAGTTTTGGCCTCATTTGCATAATGACTATGCTGGCGGCCTGAAATCTACACAGTAGCCATGTAAGCAGAAAATCTGCATGGCAGCACAATGTTGTAAACACAGGACAGGGTATTACTTTGCCTAAATATGTGATACATACTACATACATTACAATACTCTGTCACATCTGTTTTGAACATTTTAGCAGCCTACATTACGTACAGGTTTATTCTTCATTTGGGGGTGGGGGACCAAAGTGTATTTATGTCATGGCAGTTAAATCTAGCATCCACAGTGTGTACTTAGGCCATAATATGTGTGATGTTACCTGCTAGGGTCAGTTTGGTCAATATTTCAGGACTTTTACTTGCCCTTGTTTCTGTGTAGACTTCTGTGCTCGGAAATTTCCAAGTACACTACTGACACGTACACGGAGTCTACACAGTTTCATTATAGGTTGTTGGATCTCTCAGTCATGTTGATTTGCTTCATTAGCATAAATTTCAGCTACTTATGCTTAAATTTGCAATCCTTGAAAGTTTCCGTATTGTGTGAGTGTGTGTGACTGCATGCCGCTACATGAAGCCTACTGAATATAAAACTTGCTGTGCCCCTGTACGCATCATGCCATGAGGTGCACATGGTAAAATTATCATGTAAGTTTTACCAAATTCCCACTTCATTGTATTTGTTTTAAATAATTTATTTGAAATTGATGAAATCATGCTGCTGCAAAAATAAAATAACCTTGAATATATCCAGTTTGGCAAGGAAAATTTGAGCAATCAAGCTGGTTCTACAATGAAACATCAACTTCCTGAAAGTCAGTGTGCTGAAAGGATGGAAAAAAATGCCCAAAACTCAAAAGAGAGAAAAATCCATTTTAATTTTTTTCTTCTTTTTTTTTACAGGGTGCAAGCCCCCCTTCACCCCCTGATCTTATATTTACCAACTCCATGGTTGCACCAATTAGAAGATGGGAGAAATCTCCCCAAAAAAGTAAATCATTGCCAGTGACCAATTAGAAACCATATGGGCAATATTTTCCTAAGGTAAATAGAGTCTGGTGTTACAGCATTCATCTCTTTTTCTGAGTGCTGTTGATTTTTGGGCAATTTCACTTCAAATATGTCTAGGGAGCCGAGTTCACCTTATCATTTTCAAAGACTATGTTGAAATTTGTATAAGTGAAGGAATAAGTATCAAATTTCTATTAATTTTATAAATATTTGAGCACATTGACTAAGACATTTGCATTCAAGTATATTATTTATGGCATTTGGAGGAAAAGTGTTGATTTATCAACATTTAACTTCCAATTTACTGGACTCGCTGGTGCAGAAAGATGGAGGCCCAACTGCAGCCTAGTTGACAGAGGACTGATTTGTATTTCCACTGGCAGAGCCAGGCATGGAGGCAGACGAGTGGAGGTGTGCAGCCCACTCACTTTTTCTGTGTTAAAGTAGGGAGGGAAGGGGCAGACACTCAGCAAGCACGTGGGTGGCAATGTGATGTCTCTGGTGTAGACCAGAGAGACCACCATCTGTGCTTAAGAATGGGAGAACAGAGCTGCTTCCTTGTATATCTGCTTGTGGAAGTGAGGAGGGCCCTGTACAACCAGCCCACTGCATGCCCCCTTCCTTCAGGTGTTACATTTCACACCTTCTGCTTGTAACACTAATGTCTTAGCCACTATACCACAGACTAGACACAACACAGAGTGGAAATATTACTACTTCAGTCTCCTAGTTTTCAGTTCTGACTTGATGCAAATAAATTCATAGAAAGCTAGGGTGGATGTTTTTATATATATATATATATATATATATATATATATATATATATATATATTTTTTTATATATATATATATATATATATATATATATATATATATGTATATATATATATATATATATATATATATATATATATATATATATAGATTACATTTTGTTTATTTATTTATCCTTTCTTGACTGAGGTGGTCCAACTAGGCCAATATATATATATATGTATATATATATATATATATATATATATATATATATATATATATATATATATATATATATATATATATATATATATATATATATATATATATATACACATATATATATATATATATATATATATATATATATATATATATATATATATATATATATATATATATATATATATATATATATATATATATATATATATATATATATATATATATATATATAAATCTCTCTCTCTCTCTCTCTCTCTATATATATATATATATATATATATATATATATATATATATATATATATATATCTATATATATAGAAACAAACACACTCTGGCTAGGCTTATAAATGCCCTAGGGCAGATAGCCTAGTATGAACCTATGAACCTATGAACCTATATATATATATATATATATATATATATATATATATATATATATATATATATATATATATATATATATATATATATATCTACATACATGGTAGATATGCCTGGAATACATACACAGGGATTTTATACCACTAAAAGTATAGTTAGGTTTACCAGAAGTATGTGGGAGAAAAGTATAACATTTTTCTCAATTAGGCAAGGAAGAATCCGTGGATGAGATCACGGGTAGAAGCGGCTGACATGACGATGCTTCATATGGCATCATCAGTGGTGAACAGTGTGGATCTTTGCAATCTAGGAAAACTCAGGTAATACAATCACTGCTATTTCACTTTGGCATAAATGTATGTATTTATTTATTGCTTTTGTAAACTGGGAAAGTCTGACTGGACACAAGTCCCATTTTCAGCAGAGGTCTGGGTAGAAATTATCTGATTTACAAAATGAGTAGAAGTACAAGATTTACAAAATACATGTACATACATACATAGACTGGTTATGATATGACAGTTAACTGAAAAATAAATGTATGTGGACTAGGACTAGTTATGATATGATAGTCAATCAAAAAATAAATATCCATACACAAAATAGTAAATGTACATACATAGAATAGTAAACGCACAAATACAGAATTGTAATGACATGACAGTTAATGAAAACATTTTTTTTCAACATGACAGTTGAATGAGGAGTACACTAAGTTATTGGCTAATATCAAGTTTTTTAAGAGTCTGTTTACTTTTAAATGGAATCAGTTGAAAATAGATACGGAGTAGGAGACAGAAGATGGTTAGAAATTATGGAGTATTGAGGAGATCCAGGTAAAAGGGGGAAAGGGATATTAGTGGACAGAGGTAGATGATGGTCAGATAGTTACAGAATGTGAAGAAGTAGCTATTTTATGGCCAGTTACATAAAGGAGTGGTGACAATAAGGGATTGGAGATTACCCAGGAACATTGCATTTACAGAGCTGGCAAATGAATAAGAAGGATGTTAATTGAGTTTTAAATGGATTAAGGAGTGTTCTTGTTGTATTGCTAGTGGGATGAAGTTCCAGGATTCCTCAATAGGCACCCCTCCTCAGACCCTGACATTCAAAGCTCAGACACGCTCCAAAAGCCACACTGAAAATGTAAACAATGTCCAGAATCAAAACAAAGAAATCCCTGGGATTGTCCCTCTAAACTGTATTTCTAAGCCACAATAACAACAGTAAACATGAATTATGTAATATTGTATGTACAGTTTACACTATCTCAGTAACCAATTCAAGCAACACACATATTTTCAGCAGCATTTTCTGCATATAGCTGTGAGGCTTAGTGGGGCTACAGAGTTCTGTTTGTCACTTATTTGTTCAGTTATTTAGAAAATATGAAAATTTGTTACAATACAAATCAATAGTATACAAATAATATTCAGTATCCACTCATTTGCATTAAACAGTGGTCAAATATCAATACAGCTGTGTATGTCATTGTGTAAGCTTTAAGATGAAATCTTCTAATAACATGTATGTAGAATGGTTTTGGAATTATAAATGCAAATATGAGCAAGGAAATATTGAGTCCTGGAAGCATCAGTTGGAACACCCGGAGATGTCACAAGGCTGTATGAGTTAATGAAACGTACTGTTAGCTAGAGATAACCTCTTAACCAGGAAGTAAATTTCTCAGCAATCTCCTCTTAGGTGAACTATCAAAAGTAGATAACTGCTTACTGTTTGCAGAAAGACTGTCAGGACTTTGTACAGAATAGAAATCTGAAAGACTAACAAGGAGCTTATATTAATGAAACTAACTGACTGAAGTGACTTTGAAATGACTTTGACTGCCTTCTCTAAAGTGTCCTTATATATTCCACTTATCCTTAAACTTACATCCTGAGTTATGTCTCAAAAGGATCCATAATAACCAGATTAGTCAAATGGTTAAAAATGAATACATTAAAAATTATAATTAAAATCCTTAGTGATAAAATCTGTGAATTAACAAGTTGGCATATGATGTCCTCCCTTTTAAATATACGCCATTCAATTTATATCACATTTCCGTCACTTTTTCAAATGCTTGCTGTTACTACTGTGATGTTATAAAAGGAATGTGAAATGAAAATTATATTTCTTTCAGTTTGATTCATCTTATGGTCTACTTGATCAGCTTAAAGATATGAGAAAATACTATTGAAAATGTATTACCACAACAGTGTGCCACTGAGGATGTTACCAAGAGAGACATGTATATTTGTTGCAGTTTTAATACCATACTTCAATTTACATTAACCTACTTAGATACTGGTAAATATTATGTAAAAAATCAGATGGTTCTGTGGTTATTTTTTCTGTGCAGTGGTATGTTTTGTTTTTCCACATCAGTTTATTAGTGTGCTTAAGCCTTATAATCCTAATTTAGAGATGTATTTAAAAAAGGCCCCAATATATCAGATTATGTTTAGATTGAAAAGAACAGTAACTAAATCTTAGTGTTTTTTATTAACCATCATTTTTGGGGTCCCTATCCTCATGTGAACATTAAACCTTCTTCTGTTCTACCTATGGGACCCATTCTTTCCCCCAATGGTAACAGCTTAAATAGCCATTCACCCCACTTGGGATGAGAGTTGAGCACTGAGCATACCTCCATCATCCAGTGCGAGGTTCAGGATGTTTAGTTATCTACCCATGAGCTGCCATGGCTGTGACTTTTACTAGTATGTGTGCAGTAGGAGAATACATGCTTCCATGCATAAAACCGTTGGTTTCATGGTGTTGCATTGCATTAACAAGAGTGGTCATTCCTATCATCCAAAACAACCAAACAAGGTCCTTTACCATGAGGTCATTGCCAGAGCTGCTAATCAAATCCAGGGATGACTTAGTCAAAAGTTAGAGCTTTATCATATAAATCATACATCAAGCACTATCATCCTAAATTTTGTATATCTCTTAAGATAACTACATATTTCTTGCATTAACAAGGTAAAAACTCGCAATATGTTTCTGTCTGAAGGTGATATTTTAATGTTTCTTTATTTTGTCTTTATTTACTTATTTGTTAACTGGGTATGTGAAACAGCTCAATTACCTTTTTCTGCTATGAAATGGGTCATTGAGAGACAATACACAAGTTATACATATTAAAATCATGGAAAAGGCATAAAACAATTGTTATACACTGGCTTAATACAAATAAAAGAAGTCAATAATATAAAGGAAAAGGTTAATAAGCAAGTAACAATAACCCGGAGTAACAATAATTCAGATTAGTCAGAAGGTAACACATACCAATAATTCAGGTAAATGGAGTATCAACTATGTTATTATCAACACTTTTTTTACCAGGTTAGCTTCTTTAAACTGTTGGCCCCTTTTCAGGGGAGAACAGAGGTGGTAGTTATACTAAATGGTAAAATTTGGCCAGGACTCAGGAAACTTCCCTTACTCATTAGGAGAGTACTTGTTCTGATCCTAGTGAAGTGGAGGCTGGGAGAACAGCTCTCAATGAGATACAAGATGGTGAAAAGCACAGAGATGAATGGCAATGCTGTGTTTGAACACTAAAAAATTCTGAGGAGCCATTTCAGCAAAATTTGTTTAATTAGAGGTAAATGTTCAAAACAATGATGGCTGTTTTATTACAACCCTTCAGTTGGGAGGTTTGCAGGATGATATTTCTGGGCAAATTGTTGTAGCAGGGCAAGCACAGATGTGGATAGATGTTTTATGGGGTGAAATTATGGACAAAATCCAATAGGTGGAGTCAGAAGCCATTTAAAAGAAGATTGTCAGAAAAAGAAATCATATACCAAGACTGTTAAGGAAACTGTGGGAAAAACAAGAGATGAAAAAAGGAATGAAAATGTCATCAATCAAAGGAAATTCATGGTAGGAATTCAGAAGAAAGAAGAAAAAGAAATGCACAGGTATGACATTTGAGATAATTTATTGGTCCCATTGGGAGTGAAGGCTCATGAGGTAAGAGCTTTTATTCTTACTCATAAAGAACATTTTGTGACTTTTTTTTGAGACTGGTTGTGTTCTGGAAAAGTTTCGGGGGAATATGAAAAGGAAAAAGAACTGTAATCCATGAACTCGTATGTGGTTAAAGCATTTCATGGAGAAACTAAAAAGAAAATTCATGTTCAATTTCTAACTGAAGTTGAAAAAGACTTTAAAGAGGCATTTAAGCAAATGTTATAAGGAAGTTATGGACGATAGCAAAGTATATAATAACAGAGGATTTGGAATGATGGATGGGACTGTCATATTGTACTAAAAATGGAAAAAGAACAAGTCTTTCCTACCCCTAGTATGATAAATGAAGGTAACAGGGGCATTGTAAAATATTGCAGACAAATTAAAAAAAAAGATGATCATTTGATAAGTGACTGTGATAATAGGAAATCTTATATTTGTAGGGAAATAGGTCAAGATGCAAAAAAGTGTGACTTGAAATGTTATAAATAAAACAAAATTAAGTGTTTATGGCTGGATTGTAATCTGGAGAAAAATGATTAAGAAGAAAACAAAAGTGAGGACAGTATATGGAGAGAAGAAACAGTCCCAATAAAACAGAAAGAAAAAGGAGGGAAACAAGATCAGGGTAAACATTAAGATAATGCTAAAGAGAAACATGAAATAAGATATTATAGAAGAAGGTTCTGGAAAAGAGTGAAAGGCAAAAATATTTCTACTGGCAAAAAAATAAGAGACAGAAAAAAAAGAAAGTTTAAAATAAGTGTGAAAGAGAAAAAAAAGAAATGGATAATGCAAATGAGATAAATACGTCAGATTTATATAGATTTTAGTAAGCTACAAAATAGACATAAAGATATTTATTTTGGTAAATGTAAATAGTATTAAAATATATAAGTAAAGAATAAGCACCCTAAATTGGTGAACTAAGTATGATACAATATTGGAAGATGTAAGATTTTTTCACACAAGAAGAGAGATTGCAAAAAAAAAAACTTTTGGGGAGGTAATGTAATATGGAACCTAGGAAAAGAGCTATGTGCTGGCATAGTTGTATTTTGTAGGAAGTTAGTAAAAATATTGAATATAACATCGGTAATGATGGGAAGATTAACTATTGCAGATCTCAGATGGTATAATCAGGTATACACAGTTATAACATTCTATGCCTATGTTACAAGTAAAGAAAGGGAAATTGTATTTCATAAAATTCTGGATTATGTAGTAGTTAATGTTTAGTTAAGAGTTTACTGCATGTAGTATATAAGACTTTACTTATATCTCTCATGGACTGTGGTGCCCTTTTTAAATCCTGTTCTGAGCATCCACAGCTCCTCTGTGCTGGTCCTGCAGTTTAGGTTGCTTGTTTTCACCTCCCAGTTGGTCTTTTCAGCATATCTGTCTATCATTTGCAAGCCTCTAAGCAACTATTGTGTTAAACTCCACATTTTTACTTGTAACTGTGTTTTAGGGTTATAGATGGCCTTATGCTGATGGCTATCACTCCAATGCAATGTTTGTAACTGTGTTGTAAGGTTATTGTTGGCCTTGTGCTGTCGACTTCATTTATCTGTGACCTACATGTGTTTTTGATCTCTGCAAGCTGCTTTTGGGACGAGTGGGACTCTTTTCTGCACTGACTAATGCTGCATTAATTTAGTATGGGTACAAGGGGCTTGATTTAATTCTGCTGGCTTGTCATGACCAGAAACCTGGTGTAATGATGTCTTGTTAAAAGGACACCAACCAAAGTGCATCACTGAATGCTGGATAGCCTCTTAAGGTGGAATAACAATCCCCCTTCAAACCTTCCTCTTAAAATCAGGATTAGCAGCCATTTTTCTTTCCATTTGCAACTATAAGGGCTCTGCACAGCTTCTACACAGTTTTGGAGACTGTTTTTTTCCTATATACTATACTGTTTGACTGCTTGCTTTGTACTGTGTCATTTGCCCTTTGCTTAGGTTAATTACCGGCTCAGTAGCTGTAAGCTGCTTTTTGGGGCGAGTGGGTCTCTTTTTATGTTGTTGCCAGCTGCATTACTTTAGTCTGGGTATATAGGGCTCAACTGTTGCACTTTGCTGGCCTAGTCTGCTTTCCAGATGTCCTGTTAAAAGGATGCCAATGAACATATATAGTTGAAGGCCTTTATTTCTCTTTTAAGTTGGATCAATGGTCCTAATAGAGCCTTTAGCTTAATTACTAGCTTAGCAGCTATTTTTCTTTTCTGTTTGTCTCTATAAGGGCACCACACAGCTTTTATATTGTTCTGAAAACTGTATTGAAAATTGTTCAGCACAAGTTATTGCACAGCATGAACATATCATAGTTTACTGTGTTAGTCTGTTGAGCACTATATATTGCACTGTTTAGAGATTTTATAGTATTACTTTATCATTTACCCCTTGCTTTCTGCTACTTATTTTGGCTCTATTGTTATATAACCCTGTCCTCTCCAATGGACTAGGGTCACTGATAGCATGCTGAACTGCTGAATAAATGTTTTGTTCTATTTAATGGAGCCTATGTTGCCTAACTTGTATTGTTCATAGCATAATGTCTACTGCTTTCCATTGTTAATCACCTAAACCTAATCCTCCTCTACATACTTGCTCCAGCCTCATCTAACCATGGCCTCTCCCTACTACTGTGCTTTGTTACACCCTCCCTTCTTCTATAAACATCCCTTACCTTCTACCTTTCCCTTCTACATCTGCAATATTAACAAACTCAGTGTTGTCTCCTTCTTCTCTACAGTAATCCATCCCAGGTGCTCCCACCCTGCTTTAAACGCAAAAGGAATACCTCTGGCCATCACCTGAAGACACATTGAATTGGCCAGCTTGCCTGGTACTCAGAAAAATACTACTGAGAAGACCCCCCAACAAGATTGTGTAAATGTATGTTACTTAACACGAATTAAATGTAGACTTGCTGTACTATCTATAGAGTTTGTCTGCCCTCCTGTGTGCGCATTCTAGCAGCCTACCGCAGACCGTTTGCCCTCTCCCCCTCCTATTCTCACTACCCTAGAATATATTTAAACCTAAGACTGGTCCAACTATTCCTGCTGTTTGCTATATCTTTCTACTGTAAGGTGGCAGCATCTACCAATATAAATCCTAGATATTCTTTATAATCCCAAGTTTTATATTTTCATAAACAATTGGTTGTGAGTTAATATCCTTAGACTGTAAATATCTTCTCCCCCCCCTGCTAAACCACCCTCTGTAAAGGCAGCCTTCATTTTCTGGCTGGAAATATTTAGCTCATACCTTCCAACTACAGCCTTTAAACTGCTCTTTGCTGATATGTTTTCTGCCATACTCACCTCAAGGGCTCTTTCCTGCCCCCAATTCCACCCACCCCCAGTACTCCTATCTTTATTCCTACCTTACCCCACCCTCTCAGCCTAATTACCCAATACCAGCTCCCCCCCTCATTACTCCTCCCACCTATAGCCATCCTTCTTAAACTCTGTAATCTGTACTCCGCCCTATATTTATAGCCCCCTCCTCTTTTCTTAAATCTCTAGAATACCTCCATCACTTTTTAAACCCTTTCTTCTTCATAGCCTTCTCTATTTTCGTAAACACTCATACCACCCTCTCTTTGCTCCAACATGCTCTCCTCAAGTTATCACACCCTCCAGTCCCCCAGCCTCCTCCTTATGTTCCTACTTCCCTTATACTATGCTACCTCATATTCCACCTATGCTTGTCCAATACCACCTACAAAGACAACTACCATACAAACCCACCTTCCCCCTCACTCTTACTCCCATTTCCACTCCATCTCCTCTTCTCTCATTCAGCCCAACCCTCTGCATCTATTCCACCCTAAACTCTTCTCCTCTAAAGTCAAGACACTGTCACCTGCTCCAATCTACAATCTACCAAAATTCATGCCTGGCAGACCAATATGGCTAAAGGATGTCTCTTTCAACAACCTAGTCCAAGCTGGTGATATCCATCCTAACCCTGGTCCTACATCCTTTATTAACAACACTCATCCTTAGGTTCATAGGTTCATAGATTAGTACTAAGCTAAGTGCCCTTGCGAGCCATTTTAAGCTTAGCCAATTTTCCCTTGTAAGACTCAAACTCTGCACCTTGTGTTTGTAAGGCAAACACCTTAACCATTAGGCAACCCTCCCAATCCCTTTCCCTCTTCCTCCTATCTCAACACCCTAAAGATTTTTACAATGAATGCACAAAGTCTAAACAACAAAGTACACCAATTTCAAACTTGGTTAAGCCATAGCCAACCAGATATCTTAGCCATCTCTGAAACCTGGATCAAGCCCTTTATCTCCGACTCTGAGATTCTGCCCCCAGGATTTTATTGTCTCAGAAATGACCGACTAAATAAAAAAGGTGGAGGCACTGCCGTAGTCTACTCCAACCTTCTTCCCTTAATTCCCCTCCAAATTCCAATTCCTCAATTCCAGAGCACTGAACTAACTGCTGGAATTCTAAAACTAAATAAACATAAAAATATCTGCATCATTGCCCTATATATCTCACCTGGTAACAATATCTCTACACTCAAAAATATTCTCCTATGGGCCTCTACTGAAATTAACTATGAAACTTATATCCCTAGTGATGTGAATATTGACTGGAATAAAATCAATTGCCCTCCCTACCCATTAACCTCTATAACTTCACTCAAATAATTCTCTCCATAACTCGACCTAACAAAATAAACCCTCCTGGGTCCACTATAGATTGGATCCTAGTCTCAGATCCAAATAAAATAACCAATTCTGGCACAATTCCTGATACCTTTAGTGACCACCTCCCAGCCTTCATGCATCGCTCTACTAGTTCCTCCACACACCAGCATCAATACATTCAAACTCGTAACCTCAGTAGCTTCAACCCAACTACTTTCTCCAATACTTTCAAACAAATGAGCTGGCAAATTCTAAACATCCTTCCTCTTGACAAGGCTACAGAATACTTCAACTCTGTCTTCCTTGATACTTTAAAATCACTAGCCCCACTAAGGAACAAAAGGATAAAAACTAAAACTGCTCCTTGGCTATCCAAAGAGACAAAACAGATTATGCACCACAGAGACAAACTATAGAAGCTTTACCAAAACAATAAACTGGCCAATACCTTGCTCCAATATAAACAGCTCCACAACCATGCAAAACGACTAATCACCAAACACAAAAAAATCCTACTATATCAAACTTCAGTCCAATAACAATAAACCCCCCCAAACATTCTGGAACTCAATAAACTCACTCCTCAATCCAGGCTCCAAGAATAATCCCTGTCCTGACCCAAGTAAATCTGACCTCGAACTAGGCTCTGAATTCAACTCATTTTTCATAGAAACTATTACTACCTTCATCAAGACATTTCCCAATAATAACCCAACTGTTCTACACTCTCCCCTTCTAACTCACCTCATCAGTTTAAACTCAAACCCATCTTCACTAACTTTATAAAAAAACATTTGTCCAAACTTAAACCTTGCTCTAACACTCCCAACAATATTCCCTCTTCCTTCCTAAAATGTGCTGCTGATGGCATTGCTCTCCCAATCAGCATTATCAACCGATCCATAAAAGAATCATACGCCCCCAAACTCTTGCACTCAGCTTATATTCTTCCTCTTCATAAAGGAGGCAAAAATACCAGCATCTCAAACTTTCACCCCATTGCTTTGCTCTCACCAATCTCCAAAATCCTAGAAAAATGCATCCACCTCCAACTTATGCCTTTCTTGATCCAAAACAATCTTCTCACTCCTGCCCAGCATGGCTTCTGTCCAGGCCATAGCACAATAACCGCTCTACTCTCTTTCCTAGAAACTGTCAATCAAGCCAGAGATTCAGGACACTTAGTTTCTACTGTTTTACTTGATCTGTCTAAAGCCTTTGATACTGTTTCTCACAAGCACCTTCTCTGTCATTTCTCAAACCTTAATCTCTCACATAATGCTTTATCTTGGTTCTCCAGCTATCTATCAGACAGATTACAGGCAGTCAAATGGAAGAACTCCACTTCTTCCTTTTTACCTACCCCAACTGGCGTACTACAGGGCTCCATCCTTGGGCCAATGCTTTTTAACATCTTCATCAATAACCTTCACACTGCTATTCCTGATGCTAAAATCATTCAATACGCAGACGATTTAACTTTAGTCTACTCTGCCTCAAAACTCTCTGAATTGCTGACTAAATCCCAAACTACCTTCTCAACAACCGAAAACTGGATGTGCCAAAACCACCTCTCTCTCAATGCAAATAAATCAAAGATTCTACTATTCTCTCCCACAAAGAAAATCTCCAATGATAAAAACAACTTCAGAATCTATAGTTAAACCAACTCACCTATAGAAGTGGTCCCCTCTGCCAAACTACTTGGCATTACTGTAGATGAACACTTCAAGTTCGATATTCATATTCAACAAAGTATTAAGAAAACCCACCAAAAGCTAGGTATGCTGTATAGGAATAATCAATTTCTCTCTAACTCTACCAGGCAAACTCTGGCCTCAACTTATCTTTTTCCTTCCTTATTATGCAGAGCCACTCTCCTTACCAACCTGTCCTCCTCTCTAAACTAGAAAACTGCTACAACAAAATCTCTAAATTTGCCTCTAAATCTAAAAATACCACCCATCACTGCCTAACCCTACAATCCCTGAATTGGCTTGAACTCCCAAACTACCTAGACTATCTCCAACTCACTACTGTACATAGACTCATATTTCCCCCAACAAAATGTCCCACTCTAACAAATATCCTTCCCCCTTATAAACCCAACAGAGCTCTCAGATTTGAAAATCAGAACTTAATTACTATCCATAAACCTAAACGCCCTGCTGGCCAACTTCTCCTATCTTTCTCACTAGGCAAAAAATGGAAATCCCTTCCCTCCACACTAAGAATGATACCAAACTCAAAAAACTTCAAAACCCAACTATTCAAACACCTGTCCACTAAATAGAAATGTACCTGCCTTCACCCAACCTAATCCAAGAGGGTTCTTGCTCTGGTTCCAAGCTCTACAACTCTCATAGTTATTTTCCTATGAGCCTATCTAAGCTCTCAACAATTCTATACCTTCTCTCTAAGCTCTCAGCAACTCCTACAGCTACCCTCACGCAGCCCAGCCTTGTAAATATTGTAAATAGCATTCTACTGTTGATGTGTGTATGTAAAGTGTATTTACATTTTCTTAAAAGGTTTGTGTGTAAACTGTTTCCACACCTAACCCATATCTGTTTTCCTCTAATGAAACTGTACGATTCCTACCTTCAAGCTTAATGAATTTATTAACTATGCATGATATTAAATGCATTTATGAGTAACTATTCTACATAATATTATCTTTAATATTAACTATCAGTTTTATCTAAATTGTATAATGCATCTTGGAGCTTTTCTCCCTGGGCCTCCACTGAAAATGGGTCAATTCGACCCAGTGGACTTTCCCGGTAATCAAACTGCAAATAAATAAATAAATAAATAATATTAGTGTAATATTAATGGGAGATTTTAATTGTGATTTGAGAGGAAAAAGAAGAAGTGAGAAAATGATGTTAAGAAAATTTTTGAAGCTATAAAATATAAAAATTTGGAATAATAATTTGTGGGCATATAGTTAAAGTGTATATAAGACTGATATAGACTATTTTAATGTATTACAAGATTTAAATATAGCCAAGGGAGGTTTTTTTTTTTTAGAATGGCAGTCAGATACAAGAAAAGCAGAAAAAAACAGACTATAAACCAATGTATATGGATGCTTTAAAGGATTTAGAAAAGAATGATAGAAAATATTATGTGATAGAATGGAAAATTTGTGAAAACAATCAAGAGAAATTAAAAATATATATTATTTAAACAACGATATTACTTACAAAGATAACGAGAAGAGGCATGCACTTATCTGAGTAGCATAGTTAAAGGCAATACTGTTATAATCAGAGACATGAAAGATAATAGAGGAGAGAGAAGAAAATCTCAGCAACAAAGTATGAATATCACAATAAATTAGGTGAAGAAAACGTTTCAAGATAGGAAGAAAGTATAAAATAATGGTCTGTTAAAAATTTAACAGAACAAGAATATAAAGAACTAGAAAATGAGATTTCCTTATATAAATTAGAGAAGTTACTTGGACAAGTTCATTTACAGTTGGTTTCAGGACTAGATGGAACAGGATACCACTTTTTACAGACTGACAAAAAAAAACACTTGTTAAAAGTTATGAATGAGTGATTAAATAAAGGTTTTATGTATAAAAATTTCTGAAGTGGTATACTTAAATTTGTAAGGAAAAAAAGGAAGATAAAAATTTAAAAAAATGAAAAATTGAGACCTTTACTATTAAATAATGTAGATTATAAGATTTTTTATGAAAATAATTCAGAAGAGAATGGAAAGTAAAATGAAATGTATTATGGAAGATAGTTTACGTATTTTAAAGGGGAAACAATATCAGGAATTGTTATTAATAGTAAGAGAAATTGTAGCTGATATTATAAACAGGACCAATGAAACCAAGATCATGATAGGATATTTAAATAAAGACTTTGATAAAGTAGAACATGAACTTTTGTGAACAATTATGGGAAGAGTGTAACATTAGTGAGGACATTAAGAATGTATGTTGTTCTGCATAAAATAAAAATAAAATAAGAATTTTAGTGAATGAATGGTTAAAGCAAAAATAAATAAATAAATAAATAAATTATATAAAGAGTGGCGTACTTCAGGGATGTCCTATTAATAGCATATTATTTGCATTAGTTATGAATGTATTCGAGATGTAAACTTGCATATGGAATGTGACACTTAAATTACTAATGAAAGGTTAATAATTTTAGTTATGTTTACTTATGCAGATGATATATTGATTTCAAGACAAACTGGAAGAAAGAAGTTAAATGTTACATACATCAATGTTTAGACATAATAGGCATGATTTTAAATAAAGAGAAAATGTAAAGGACTGGGTGATATAGTAAAGATTGGGAGGAGTATCTTTTTTAATGAAAAAAATTGCTATGTCAGAAATAAGATTGGGGGTAAAAATGTAAGTGTGGAACAATGGAATAGGACAGTAAATGAAAAAAAGGAGCTTTGTTGTTAGTGGGAATCATACAAGCTATCATTTAATATTGTGACCAATGACTGTTGTCAGAATCATGGCCTAAAGTGCAATGCCAAAAAATGTGTCGTCATCCCCTTTGGGAAAAACCTAGTTCCCATGAATTACCACATTGATGGTAGTCCACTGAACACAGAAGGCGTTATAAGAGATCTGGGAACACAGGGTGACAGCAACCTCTCTTTTGATCACCACACTGACCCTGTGGTCAGAAAGTCTTTCTATGTGACACATCTCATTACTAAGGGTTTTGCATCCAGGAAGAAGGAGGTCATTGTCTCCCTCTACTCTTCCCTCATTAGGCCAATCAAGTACAATGCCCCATTTGGTATGTACCTCACTAGACACCTGCAACAACTGGAGAGGCTGCAAAAGTACCTCACAAAGAGGATCCTAGGCCTTAAACACTTGCCCTATATGGACAGACTCAAAAAACTCCAACTATTCTCTGTCTCATATCACCTACTTAGAGGCGATTTCTGCTTGACTTACAAAGCCATGTCTGACCCAGCTCTGTTAGAAATGCTACATCTAAAGAAATCCCAATCCCTCTGCACCACACACTCCAGAGACCTCAACCTCATTACCACAATTAACAGACATGCTGGAGGGAGAGGTTCATAACCCAGAGACTGCCCATGTTATGGAACAGACTTCCCATACATGTCAAGCAGAGAACTTGGATGACCCTCTTAAAGAGAAATCGTGATGAGTGGATGGGAAAAAGAAAATTCACCCTGGGGATAACTCCAGTGGCTCTACTCAACAGAAGCACTGGGAACTAAGATCGTGTAGCACTATGCAAGGGTAATCCTATGGCTAGGCTTGTAAAGGCCCCGGGGCCATTAGCCTAGTACACACCTATGAACCTATATTTGATTAATTCAGTTATACTGGGAATAGTGCATATTTAGCTAGTGTCTATATGCTGCCAGTAATCTATGAAAAAAATGGCGAAAGTATTTTTTTACTTTTGTATGGGGTTTAAGACTGAATCCAGTGAAGAGAAGAGCCTTATTTATGGATAAGGATGATGGATATTTAGTATTAATAAATTCAGTTGTTTGTACTGCCTCTTTGAATTTGTATAAAGCTTTGTTTTGGATAAATTATAAAAATGAAAGTTAGTAGTAAATTTAATGTACAAATATGAATGGCATTGTGATATGCTAACATTTTCAAAAGAGAAAAAGCATGTTTAAATGAAGAAATGATCTGTGAGCAAGAAAAAAATATTTTATGGACTATACAAATTGATGAAATAGAAAATGAGAAGAATGTGTGGTATAAAAATATCACGATACAATATTATTATTATGTTAATCATTAAGCTGAGCTAGACAGTGAAAATGAAAGCTATTAAAGTAAGAAAGGCACGTGGAATGCCACGATGTTTATGGAGATTAGAGATTAATAAATTGCCAGTAAAAGGAAATATGCCAAAAAAAATAGTGGAAGACTTTGTGTACATCTTGTGGTAAAGAAGAAACTATTGAACATGTTTTCTTACAGTCTATAAGGATTGTAAAAATGTGGGAAAATATGTGAATATAAGTTATTTGGAGGCAAATGAAATAAATATGGATATGATTATGTATGGATATTATAACCATAAAATACGAGGAATATGTTAGCAAAATAGACAAAATATTGTTTTATATTGTATGGACCATTTGGAATGAAAATATAAATGAAATAATGTTTACTTGTAAATGGAAACTAGCAGTCATTTTAGGAAAATATGGATGGTGGTTGTGGAAAAAGGAGATGGAGGATAAATAAAGAAAATGAATAAAAACGTTTAACATAATGAAAATAATGTTATTTATGATTGTATGATAATGGAAAGGAATGGAAAAGTATGCACTGTATAAATTTTAAATATGTAAATATGTAAGTTTGTAAATGGTACTGTAAATAATGTTTTAAATAAAGAACCCTTACTCTTTAGGTGGCACCAGAGGTCTGTGATTACTGAATCTCAGATGGAGGCTGTGAGTTGAGATGACCTGGAGAAGGATTAAAAAGAACCTGCAATTAAGAAGGAAAACGGTATTTGGGGCTGAATATAGTGGTATCAGGGGCGCTGATTGACTCTCTTTTACAAAAAAATGATAGAAGAAGCAGAACCAGAAGAATTAGAGACCATGCAGTGGAATGTGGCAATGGACAAAATATTTGGCAGCAAGGAGATGACAGTAGGACTGAAAGATGCTTTAAATGATAGTGTGGATACAGACAGGACATATTTGGCCAGTGTTGTAACTGGATTTAAGAGCATACTCTGCGTTGCGCTTCAGAAATAGGGAACAGTAAGAAGCAAACAGAGACTAACAGTAGTGTTTTCAGAGTAAAGACTTATGCAGCAGCAATAGGTGGTTTCAGTGAAAAACTGCAGAAAGAAAAGGATGTGTAAGTGCAGATGAGACAATCCAAAGATTTTGATATCTGGAGGAAAAGGCCTGTTGTGTGGGTGAAAACAGAGTATGAGCAGCAAATAGACAGGTACTGTATTTTTGACAATGTTATGTTCTTAGCATTCAGGTTGTCTCACATTAGGGCATTTAAATATAAAGGAGCTGAACCTTTCTGTGAAATAACTTTTGAGACATTTGCATTTGCAGTGGAATCTATTAATGAATGTGAAAGAAGTAACTTATTTCCTTGGAAGGTCTATATTTATCAAAATTTAAATATACTGTTAAAACGCAAACTATTGTTATGATTTAGAATAACTGAGATGGAAGAGCATGAGTTAAAAACATTTTCATAAGCTTACAACAGGATTTTCATGATATTAAAAAGTTGTGGATGACAGAAACATATGGACTGGGAATGGAATTTTATGTAACTTTAAGAACAGAAAATAAGTTACAGCATGTGCCTAATGTGATAGTAATAAACAGGGAAAAGGGATGTTAAGTACTGGGGGTAACCAAAAGCATGTTGGTTTTTCTGTGGGGATAAATCAAATTTAATCCAATACTGTACAAAAAGAAGGTGTGGGCTGTCTGGGGAGTTTGGACACTCTTGAAAAAATACCTGTAAACCATATTGTAGGAAATGTGGAAGTCATAATCATTTTGTTTTGATTGTCCACAAATTAATGAAGACAGACAATGTGAAGAAAATAAATGGGAAAAACAAGTTTTTACTCAACAAAGGGTGGAAGTGAATGTTAAAAGCATGGGGTGGGGTAGGGGTGAGGCTGAGGAAGTATGAAATAAAAATATAGAAACATATGCACTCGATTAAGTACACAAACTAATACATGAAAAAGAAACATAGAGAGATTGAAAATAGGTTTGGAAAATTAGAAACAGAGAAAGAAGAAGAGGAGGGTGATATTAGCTTTGAGTTAGAAAAGAAAAGCAGACTATTCTATTGGGGGAAGTTTGAGAAAGGGAAAAAGGAGGCCAAAATGTGAACTGGGTAAAAAAAAGAAGATAAAAAAAATTAAAAAGAGGAAAAGGTTAACATAAGTATAGCATCTTTGAATGTGAACTGCATGAAAAGAGATGCGAGAAGAATTAGGGTGTTTAAATGGAGTGAAAAATAGATGCAGAGGTAATTTGTTTATTTACAATAAGATTTATAGAGAAAAATGAACAGGGTGAAATTTGAGATGATTTGGGAAAGAAAAGTAAAGTGGTGTGGACTATAGGCAGTGATACATGTTCAGGTATTGCAGTATTCCTTAAAATCAAGAGATAAAATATTAGATATAATTGTGCTGGTAGTGGAGAGAATTTTAGTGTGTGACGTAAGAAAAGGGCAGAATGTGTTTAGAATAGTAGTAGAGTTTGCATATGCAAATGCAACTGAAAGGAAAAAATATGTGTGGAAATTCAACATTATGTGATAGTAAATATGCCTGGTATGGTGGTGGGATGTTTTAATTGTAATTTAAGAAATGTGACAGGGAAAACAGTGCAAGATATAAAAATGCTGAGGGAGGCTGTAAACAATGGTAGGTTAAGAACTGGTAAATGGAGAGAAAATAGTTATAAGAGGGAGTTACTTAAAAGAGAGTTTGATTATATTTTGTTTACAGATGACATGAAAGAAATAAAAGTTGGAATTGGAGAAGCAACATTTTCAGATCATAGGGCTGCATGAGCAATACATAATAGCAGTGAATGAAAGTATAATAAAAGAGGGAAAACTGTTACAAAGATTGACTGGAAAAATTGCAGGAATGGAACATCTTAAAAAAGAAAGAGGGCAACTGCGGGGAGATCATATGACAATGAAGCTATTTTATGGTAGTTTAACAAAGTGGTAGATATTGTATAAAGAAATGTTTAAAAAATATACTTAAAATCAGAGAGAGAAAGCAGTGGAAGAAGAAAATGATGATATTTAAAAAGCAAAAATAAATTTGTGAGGGAACAGTAGAGAAAGGGGCAGGGAAAGGTCTCAAAAGAAAAAAAGAAATTATTTGGATATAATAAAGAAAAATAGAAAGAATAATATTTAGACAAAAGTATTATTGAACGAGAGAAATGAAGAAGTTTCCTCATATTTGGGTAAGATATTGAGATGTAATAAGAGAAAAATGAATGTAATGAAGGATGAAAATGGGCAGTTAAAATGCAAACAAGAGGATATTATGGACACAGTCAAAACGTATGTGCAGATGATGTGTGAGAAAAAAATGTGAGAGGGGTTGTATGTAAAGTGAAGATGTGAAAGGAGGTAGTAGAAGAAATGGATACAAATGGAGAGGAAAGTATTAGAGGATGCTATACAGGAAGGTAAAGAAGAATCTATACCAGGTCAGATGCATTTTTTATAAAGAATTGTCAGATAATGAAGGGGGTGTTTTTACGGAAATAATGAATGATGGATGAAGACTGTATAAAAGAAGAATAAATTTGTAAGGGGTTATAAAATTTATATGCAAAAAGGAGGAAAGGGAAGAAACAAAAAAAATGGAGACCAATTACATTGGGACATACTGACTTTAATATATTTATGAATATTATTCAGAAAAGAATGATAGGTGTCATGAAAGGAGATTGGGACATACTGACTGTGATGACTGGGGAGATATGGGCGAAGGCTGCCAGCCTAGTCAAATAGAATTTAATATATAATTCTATCAACTGCATAAATAAATGTAAAATACAGGCTTTTGTTTTTAAATGTAAAAAAACACTGTGAAATGTGGCACTGCAAAATATGTGACAACATTGTACTCTACTGGCCCAGTGAAACATGTTGTATCCGTTCATGTTAGAATTCGGCCTGAGGGCGGCTGGATAAAGATTTCATGCCCATTGTTTTAAGGCTACAGTTTATGACTAGAATTTGGATGTGGAAGGTGCTTTATTGCTTTAGTTTCTGTTAGTATATACATGTGAAATATCTTCTATTGTTGTAAGTTTCTGTGCAGGTGTTAGATTGCTAAATAATGCAGTTTGTGGCCTGAGAACTCAGACCCGGTGTTAAGATGATGCAATATGAATACTGGGAAAACCTAAGTGTCAAAAATGATGTAATTTTGGGAGGGCCTTAGAGACATGTTTGTTAGTAATGTTTAAATACCATTTCTCACAAGAGACCAAGAGCATTTTGATCTGGACATCTAACTTATCAGCACTCTGCTTATGCTCACATGTAAGTTTTTAGCACTGTGATATATTGTAGGAATAGTTAAAGCTAGTAAAGATGAATTAGGCATTTTTCTTTGAAACCAGACCTGTCCTACTGTATTATTTTAAGTTTCTGTGTGATCTGTGAACTCTTAGATATCTCTGTGGTGTAGTAGATTTGTCTTGTGTTTTAATTATTTATTATTAAATATTTTCAAACCTTCTACCTGTGGCTGCTTTGTGTAGAGATGAAGTATGCTTTAAAGTACATTATATATTTATAGAGTTTACTGTCTAAGCACTTCCAATAAGCCTTAGACTGTATAGTCACATTACCATTGGATATTAATATTGCACAGTAATAATTGGACACCCTTTTAAGGGCCTTTAAATAGCTGATATTATTAACTGGGTGGTGGCAGTAATTACTACCATATAGTCCGGGTAAAGTGGCACAGCTGGAGAATCTGTGTCAGCCTTTCCCAGGAGTGTCTGTAAAGTGTATAAATGCTTATCTCAAAGTGAGTGTGTGTGTTGTGTCAGCTACTTGGCAGGGAAACGAAGCACTGGTTGGACAGAGAGGGTACTGGAGGTTCTAGCTTGCCCAGTTAGGCTGAGACCTGGACCCTATAGCTGTGTCAGTGGGGAGTCTTATTGGGGATCTGGTGAGCAAGGGAGCAACCAGCCCCAGACTGACTGTGATCTCTGTGTGCACTTAAGGGAAATTGTACTTTACTGTGTGCATTAATTATCCTTTCCTCTTCTAGGAGATGACCTTCCTGGTGTTAGTGGTGAGGGTTGAAACTCCTTGATTTCTGAGCCAGGGTACGGTCATCACACTGACTTTAATATATTTATAAATATTATTCAGGAAAGAATGATAGGTGACATGAAAGGAGATTGGGACACACTGACTTTAATATATTTATGAATATTATTCAGAAAAGAATGATAGGTGTCATGAAAGGTGAACTGAATGAAGGGATTTTGGGGTTAAAGGTCGAAGTGTAAATGAAATGTTAATGGTAATTAAAGAAGTGGATGGATGTATAGATAAGGGTATGGATGAGGAAAAGTAACAGTATGTGATGTGGTTAAGGTATTTTATGGCATCAGTCATGGGGAAATACTGAGCATTTTAAAAGAATATGAGGGAGGTGAAAAATAACAATAGTGATGACAATTTATGAAAATATTTCTGTGTCTGTATTTGGTGAATGGATGGGTAGGAAAAAAGATAAGACAGGGACTAGGGGTAAAGCAGGGCTGTCCACTGAGCATGTGGCTGTTTGTGATGGTAATGAATGCACGTATACAAAGATGTAGTTCAAGGTTAGAGGATTGTAGATGGAAAGTTAAAGAATGGATAAGGTTACCTTTAATGTTGACCCATGCAGATGATTTGGCTGTAGTAGCCATGAACAAACACTAGATGACAGAGATAATTTACAGAACAAAACACTTCTGAGGTTCAGCAGGATTACAGTTAAAAAGGCAAAAAGTAAAGGATTTGGAAATGAGTTTACAATGGCAGGAATTTATTTTATTCAAACTGAAATTGAAGTTCTAGGGGTTAAGTTTGGAAAGGGAAAAAGTAGTAATCGAACAACAGGGAGAAGTTCTAAATAATATGAAAGTTGAAAGGGTGTTTCAGTTGTCCCCAAGTAAAAGGTATATATGTTTAATACATTTATTTAGGGAAAGCTAGCATATTTTGGTGGTGTATACATGTTTCAAAACTGTATGGAAACTGAATTGTGTATCATGTCTTGTTTTCTGTGGGGAGCAAGGTTGAATCCAGTCAAAAGATGGATAGTTTATAATGGAAAACAAAGGGATTTTTGACTTTAGTAAACACAGGTGTTTTCTTAGCATCAATGAATTTATTTTGGGTGCTAAAAAATGTCTGAAAAAAGACAATATTAGGAAATGTTTTATTTGAAAAATATAAAGGTACATTGATGGGTGGGGATAAGAAAAGGAAACGAGAAACAAAAGGTTTGTAAGGAATATGAAAGTAAAATAAAGACATGGCGAATTACTGTAAATGAAGTAGAGATGGAAAGGAAAGAATGATATAAAACATAACAAAAGCAAACTACTATAGTGATCCTTGGGAAAAATGGGGGGGGGGGGGGTGAATACAAGAAAGCAATAAGGAAAAGGCAGGAGAGATATGAATCTTTTTGAAGCAAATACTTTTCTGTGGCATTTATTATTGGAAAAACTGCTAGTAAAAAGTAACATGAAATGTAAAATGATAGAACAAAGAATGTGCAATAGCTGTAATACCCAAGAGGCATTGCAACGTTGTTTTTCGGATTGTAAGAGAATGAAGAAGTCTTGAAATGATTGAAACATGCGTATGACAGGAAAGTAATTAAAA
>NC_056731.1:1879900611-1880130611 GCF_019279795.1 Protopterus annectens | reverse complement strand
CCTCCACTACCAGCATTGGTATGCACTGTTGGCTGGGCACTTTGCTGTATCTGTTTCCAAGCTGACCTGGGCAATACATGTACACAGATTCCATCATGGCAACACTACTTGTAGATGTTCTCTCAGTATCCATCATATCTAGTGTAGCAGGGAACACAATGTAGATACAACTTTGGTACAGGCCACTATCAGACTTTGGGTATGTTGCTGTACAGCACCTTGCATTGTACCCTTCTGTATAAGCGCTGTCTGCCACAGTGGCCCTGTGCAGCAGTATACACACCACCTTGTGTTGTACCCTGCTGTATAAGTGCTGTCTGCCACAGTGGCCTGTGCAGCAGTATACACACCACCTTGTGTTGTACCCTGCTGTATAAGCGCTGTCTGCCACAGTGACCCTGTGCAGCAGTATACACACCACCTTGTGTTGTACCCTTCTGTATAAGCGCTGTCTGCCACAGTGGCCCTGTGCAGTAGTACACACACCATCTTGTGTTGTACCCTGCTGTATAAGCGCTGTCTGCCACAGTGGCCCTTTGCAGCAGTATACATACCACCTTGTGTTGCACCCTTCTGTATAAGCGCTGTCTGCTACAGTGGCCCTGTGCAGCAGTATACACACCACCTTGTGTTGTACCCTTCTGTATAAGCACTGTCTGCCACAGTGGCCCTGTGCAGCAGTATACACACTGCCTTGTGTTGTGCCCTGCTGTATAAGTGCTGTTTGCCACAGTGGCCCTGTGCAGCAGTATACACACTGCCTTCTGTTGTACCCTGCTGTATAAGTGCTGTCTGCCACAGTGGAGCTGTGCAGTAGTATACACACCACCTTGTGTTGTACCCTTCTGTATAAGCACTGTCTGCCACAGTGGCCCTGTACAGCAGTATACACACACTGCCTTGTGTTGTACCCTGCTGTATAAGCACTGCCTTCCACAGTGGCCCTGTGCAGCAGTATACACACTGCCTTGTGTTGTGCCCTGCTGTATAAGTGCTGTCTGCCACAGTGGCCCTGTGCAGCAGTATACACAGTGCCTTGTGTTGTACCCTGCTGTATAAGCGCTGTCTGCCACAGTGGCACTGTGCAGCAGTATACACACCACCTTGTGTTTTACCCTGCTGTATAAGCACTGTCTGCCACAGTGGCCCTGTGCAGCAGTATACACACCACCTTGTGTTGTACCCTGCTGTATAAGCACTGTCTGCCACAGTGGCCCTGTGCAGCAGTATACACACCACCTTGTGTTGTACCCTGCTGTATAAGTGCTGTCTGCCACAGTGGCCCTGTGCAGCAGTATACACACCACCTTGTGTTGTACCCTGCTGTCTGCCATAGTGGTCCTGTGCAGCAGTATACACACTGCCTTGTGTTGTACCCTGCTGTATAAGCGCTGTCTGCCACAGTGGCCCTGTGCAGCAGTATACACACTGCCTTGTGTTGTACCCTGCTGTATAAGCGCTGTATGCCACAGTTGCCCTGTGCAACAGTATACACACCACCTTGCATTGTATCCTGCTGTATAAGCACTGTCTGCCACAGTGGCCCTGTGCAGCAGTATGCACACCACATTGCTCTTACTACCTGTCCTGCTAGGGATTCTCTATGTGCACTTCACACAGCCGTGGAATTGACAAGTGAATGTAGTCCAGCATGAGTCTCCCAGCTTGCTTGCACCACTGGTTCTGCATGTACTGCACAGGTCCCCTTTAACTCCCAGCTATTGCTGCTGGACAATCAGGGTGTAGGGCCCAGTCTCAGTTTCAGTGACAGAGATTACATAGGGATGTATCCCTGTGTAGCACCCTTTTCTGCCTACATGCTTCTGCATATGTGTGTACCCCAGCTGCAACAACCATTGGATGGGTTTGGCAACCCCAACATTACACACATGCTGCTTCACTAGTCTACAGTCTGCTGTGGACTTGGAGGTGGGTTGATACTCTTTTGTGCCCCATACATACTTTCCCTCCTGTTTGCATCAGTATTCCCTTCTACACTGGTTGCTTTTGTACTAAGTTGGTGATCTGTGATTGCTGGGGTTGATATGTGTCCACCTGCCACTGCACTAGGGTGGCTCTGGCAGGACAGTACCTTTCTGTTGCAGGCATACCTCTCAACCTCTTAGAGTAAGTAATTTGTACAATGCCATAACAATAGTGGTACAAATAGGGACACTTTTTAGATCTTGCCTTTATAAACTTAAAAAGTTGATAAAATAACAGGTTGTGCATTAGCATGTATTTTCTGAAGGGTATGAAGTCTGAAACTCAAATGTTTATCATTATTTTCTAACTCCTATGTACAATGACTTGCCACTAATTTTCCACACAGCAACAATAGTTTGACATATGGGCCAATCATATTCTCCAAAACTCTGGGTAGTCTGCAAAAACTGTACAGTTGGGAGGTATGGGCAGGGATGCTTGTGGTGTTGTAACTTGTGTACAGTGCGCATGTACAAGGGTATCTCTCAGCTGCAGCTTCTTTGGCATTTTCTATCCGACAGCTTCCCACAGTGAGGTTTACGGCACGTGTTGTGTTTGGGGGAGTTGTATGTTTGTACAGGGCTACTGGCAAGCTGCATTTTCTTTATTTCTGTGTTTGGACCTTCTTAACCACTTGTCCTGCTGATCACTTGTCTAGCGCGGCTGTTAACACTGTCAGGAAACAGCCCACTTATTTACATTAGGGAACATCTCCTTTTGTTTGTTTAACTGTCTGTGTGGATTCCCACAGTGTATCTCCCATTTGGCTACACCGCTCAACAATCTAGCAGTACTGCGGCCTTCTGCTTTCTGCATTGTAGCTTGCAGGCATTTGTCTCATGATCTACACCCTGGAACCCATTTAATCAATGCATTGATGAAAGTTTTTTTCCCAAAATATAACTTATATCTACCCCATTTTTAAACAACCTAAAAATTCACCAAAATAAAAATATGCATGCCAGTATTACACTGGTACTGGTTAATAAGCCTAACCAGTCCAAAACTACCTTTCTAATCAGTTGTTCAACATTCCTACTTACAATCAGTAGCCCTTTGTATAACCTCCGTTACAACTTATGGATCATTGAAAAAAAATAACTCTCACTTGAGGTAAGCAAAAATAGCAGAAGTGAACTTGTTATTTATTATGTTCATGTAAATGCTGTCAGGGACAAAAAGTATGGTTGCGACAGTGCTGTAGCCCTTAAGGAAGTCATGCTGATTGTGTGAAATAAAGCCACATTTGAAAGGATAAACAATGATTTTATTTTATATTAGCTTCTCTAACTTCTTAGCTAGTAAGGCCAACAAAACATAGACTGATATTATCAGCAAGTCAATGGTGTCAGATGTAATTGGTTTAGGGATCTAAACCTCTTCTGCAAAATCAACAGAATGGTTTGGAGGGACACACATATCTCAAAGAGGATACTACTGCTCTATAACAGACTCCCTATCCATGTTAAACAAAGTTCATCCCTGTCTATGGTTAAGTGCAACTTGGATCCATGCATAGGTAATATAAAATTTACCCCAGGACTGCCCCCTGTAGCACTATCATGCAGGGGTAGCTCCTAAATACTTTATCCCATGCATGGCTCCTCTAAAATTATCTGTGGTATTGAACCCAATTATTCCCACTGGGGATAATACATAATTATCAACCTATGGGATGGGTAAGACCAATCTAACACCAAATGGGATAGGTTATTTGAAAAACCAAAAAGGGAACTGTCTAGGCTTATAATGGCCAGCAAGGCCAGTTTGCCTAATACTTGTCTATTAACCTATACTCCTACTGATAACAGAATTTGGATGTGCAGACTTTGGCAAGAGTCATATAATGGCAAGTTACTTTACTTATAGTCTGGCAGACATTACATATTCAAGCAACAAAGAGACTTAGTAAAGCCACTTTTACCTGGCAGATCCAGCAGCAGTTATCTTACTTTCTACAGTGTTTTCTGAAGTAGCATGTGGTTTAGGACTGTGATTAGGAGAAGCAGTGATGGCTTAGGACTGTGATTAAGGGAAGCAGTAACAGCTTAGGACTGTAATTAGGGAAAGCAGTAACAGTTAAGGACTGTGATTGGGGAAGCAGTAATGGCTTAGGACTGTGATTAGGGGAAGCAGTAATGGTTTAGGACTGTGATTAGGGGAAGCAGTAACAACTTAGAACTGTCATTAGAGGAAGCAGTAATGGCTTAGGACTGTGATTAGTGGAAGCAGTAATGGTTTAGGACTGTGATTAGAGGAAACAGTAATGGCTTAGGACTGTGATTAGTGGAAGCAGTAATGGCTTAGGACTGTGATTAGAGGAAGCAGTAATGGTTTAGGACTGTGATTAGAGGAAGCAGTAATGGCTTAGGACTATGATTAGAGGAAGCAGTAATGGCTTAGGACTGCGATTAGTGTAAGCAGTAATGGTTTAGGACTGCGATTAGTGGAAGCAGTAATGGTTTAGGACTGTGATTAGAGGAAGCAGTAATGGCTTAAGACTGTGATTAGAGGAAGCAGTAATGGCGTAGGACTGTGATTAGAGGAAGCAGTAATGGTTTAGGACTGTGATTAGTGGAAGCAGTAATGGTTTAGGACTGTGATTAGAGGAAGCAGTAATGGCTTAAGACTGTGATTAGTGGAAGCAGTAATGGTTTAGGACTGTGATTAGAGGAAGTAGTAATGGCTTAGGACTGTGATTAGAGGAAGCAGTAATGGCTTAGGACTGTGATTAGAGGAAGCAGTAATGGCTTAGGACTGTGATTAGGGGAAGCAGTAATGGCTTAGGACTGTGATTAAGGGAAGCAGTAATGGCTTAGGACTGTGATTAGAGGAAGCAGTAATGGCTTAGGACTGCGATTAGTGGAAGCAGTAATGGTTTAGGACTGTGATTAGGGGAAGCAGTAACAACTTAGAACTGTCATTAGAGGAAGCAGTAATGGCTTAGGACTGTGATTAGTGGAAGCAGTAATGGTTTAGGACTGTGATTAGAGGAAGCAGTAATGGCTTAGAACTGTGATTAGTGGAAGCAGTAATGGCTTAGGACTGTGATTAGAGGAAGCAGTAATGGTTTAGGATTGTGATTAGAGGAAGCAGCAATGGCTTAGGACTGTGATTAGAGGAAGCAGTAATGGCTTAGGACTGCGATTAGTGTAAGCAGTAATGGTTTAGGACTGCGATTAGTGGAAGCAGTAATGGTTTAGGACTGTGATTAGAGGAAGCAGTAATGGCTTAAGACTGTGATTAGAGGAAGCAGTAATGGCTTAGGACTGTGATTAGAGGAAGCAGTAATGGTTTAGGACTGTGATTAGTGGAAGCAGTAATGGTTTAGGACTGTGATTAGAGGAAGCAGTAATGGCTTAAGACTGTGATTAGTGGAAGCAGTAATGGTTTAGGACTGTGATTAGAGGAAGCAGTAATGGCTTAGGACTGTGATTAGAGGAAGCAGTAATGGTTTAGGACTGTGATTAGAGGAAGCAGTAATGGCTTAGGACAGTGATTAGGGGAAGCAGTAATGGCTTAGGACTGTGATTAAGGGAAGCAGTAATGGCTTAGGACTGTGATTAGAGGAAGCAGTAATGGCTTAGGACTGTGATTAGTGGAAGCAGTAATGGTTTAGGACTGTGATTAAGGGAAGCAGTAGCAGCTTAGGACTGTGATTAGAGGAAGCAGTAATGGTTTAGGACTGTGATTAGAGGAAGCAGTAATGGCTTAAGACTGTGATTAGTGGAAGCAGTAATGACTTAGGACTGTGATTAGGGGAAGCAGTAACTGCTTAGGCCTGTGATACGGGAAACAATAACAGCTTAGGACTGTGCTTAGGTGAGGCAGTAATGGCTTAGAACAGTGATTAGGGGGAAGCAGTAACAGCTTAGGACTGTGATTAGGGGAAGCAGTAACAAGCTTATTGGTATAATTAGGATCAGATAAATGAAAACAAGAAAATGCGGTTGTTGTATGGAGGAAATTGGAGATTACCCACAGCTTCCTGCAGGATGTGTTCAGCTATCCCTTAGAGTGAGAAATTGATGTTATTTTGGAAAAGATATGCTCACTGCAATCCCTACTCATTCTGACCCATTGGACTGAGGTTGGCCCAAGTGATTTGCCTGCATCTATTGATACTGATAGAGTTTACACAATGTCACAGGTGAAACAGGTAGTACACTCACCTTTGGTACAGAAGGCTGTGGGTTCTGTTCCCACCCCAAGTAGTTTGATTGCTGACACTACAGTGTGGCATAAGGAGGATGCTGTATTCCTGAGAGTGCCATCTTTTGGTTGAAATGTTAAACCAAGGTCCCCATCTGCTTGAAGTGATAGTAGCCCAGGTGGATGTATAAGATCCCACAGCACCTATCAGAAAGAGTATGGAAAGTTTTTTGATGCCCTGGCCAAATTTCCCCTAGTAGTATAAATACATCCTTGGGTCTCCCATGAAAACAGGCTACTAGCTTACTGGAAGTAATCCATTCAACAAAGGGTAAATAAACTTTAGTGAGAATTACCTTATTTTGGACATTATATGTGGAATTTGTATTTGCATTCTAAATTAGGGAGATCTGTGGACTTCCATGACCTTCATTTTTTCCAATGATCCAAGAGCAATTAGCAATGCATACCCTTCTCACTGTAGCAGGAAGCATTTTCCCTATAAATTAACTGAATATAATATAATATGAAAAAGGGTAGGATTCAGATCTACATTTGTGTACAAAGGGGACAAGTTGATCAGACTGAGATTTTTAATAGCATTAATTCCTTGAACAGAGATATAGTCATGTCCATCTGTCCATCTGATTGAAAATGCACACTTTGGTCTGTTAAATGATTATATGGCTAGACTATAGTAATGGTCACCAAAATTCAAGACTCAAGGATGCTTCTGTTCAGATACTTAGGTGGTACATCACTATGCAATCCAAGCGAATGATTCTCAGTTAAGGAATTGGGCCTAGTGGGATGACTAACTAGATGTGATGTGGCAAAATCATCTTGAATGTGTTGAATTCTTCCAGCAAGTTAATGTTGATATTCCCAGGAAGAAGGGAACTCGATTTAGATTTAAAGGGCCTAAGGTATAAAATTCATAAGGCACGAGGCTATGAAAAGTTTGAAAATAGAGGAACATAAACACCTACAGCATAAAAGTTGTGATGGTAAGATTTAATTTTTGAAAGGAAGTGGTATGAATGTTCTTAGCGGTGTTGGGATGAATGAGTAAGAATGGATGTGTTTGTGTTTGCAGTGTTTAGGTGTTTTATGAAAGCACAGCAGGTGCATATTTCTTAATTATGCAGATATGTTGTATGGAGATCATGGTCGAGTGGAGATTGGGAAATTTACCTTTACTCCTCTATAGTGCGACCTCAGAGTTGGTATATTTAAGTTGCAGGAGTGTGGGAGATGAGGAGGGGTCTTGCCCCCCTGCATAAACATTTATTACAGTATATGTTTAGAGTTTCTTATGTTTAATTGGAGGGGGTGGAACATCACATATGCAGTGGGAATTTCAGTGTTCTGGGATTCGATTTTCTGAGGGTCAGCATTATGAGTTTTCAGTGTTTTGATTGTTCAACATTGTGGTCTCAACATTTTAACACTCAGTCTTCTGGTAACTTGGTGTAATGAAGTAGATCCATTTATATAATCTGAGATGACCCATACTGCCTCTGTCAGTTAGTAGTACATGGGGCAGTCTTGGGGTACATTTCCAGTTTTCCATCCATAGAACCATGTTGTACTTGAATATGACAAGAGATGAACTTTGTTTTATGTGGATAGGGAGTGTGTTCCAGAGCAGCAGTATTCTCTGTGAGATATACCTGTCCCTTGTCCCTGATGCTGCAGAAGAGGTTTAGATCCCAAAACCAATTATTTCTGATGCCATTTGACTTGCTGATGTGCAGTAAATCTGTCAGTATTGGGATGGAAGATGCTTTGTATACCAGACACAGATCACCTCTTAATAGTCTGTAGGATATTGAATATAGTGACAGGGCTTTGAGTCAGTCATGTAAAACATATTGTTTAGGCCTCATATCCTTTTCATAAGGTATCTCTGTGGGTGTTATACTTATTGCATGTGTCTGGATAGATACATGCCAAAGGGGGCATTATATCCAAAGACTGGCCTAATGAGGTCTAAGTAAAGGGGGACAATGAAATCCCTAAATCTAGACACAATCCCTTTACTTATAAGCTGTGCAATATAGAAAGATTTTCTTACAACAATGGACACATGCTGGTCAAAAATAGGTCACTGTCCATATAAATTCCCAAATCTCAAATAACTGGATCAACTCTTATTGGTATATTGTCAATATGGTAGTTCCAGGGGATAGATAACTTCCATGATTTTGGCACCAGTTATTTATTTGGGATAAATTTCCTGCAGGATGGCTAAGTTGTTTGGGGATTCAATGTCTGTTCCCAGCTTTAAATCTTTAGAGTTTGTTATAGTTGCTTTGTTTCTGAATTCTGTTTCATTAGAAATCATCACAAAAAGTTTTGAGAACTGTCTTCTTCTTGTCTGTTTACAATGGCTCCCCATAAACTGTCATGTTTCATCATTTCTGCTCTATAGATTGTGTGGTCTGTTTACAGCACCGTTTGTTCTTCCCATACTCCAAATGGATTCATCTGCTGAGTGTTGCACCCTCCTTTGACACCTCTGTAATTTTAACCAACTTTATTCCTTTAAATTTTTTCTCCTCAAATAATTTTATATAAGCAATATCTGAAGCTAGAGTGCAAGCAGGGACAGAGACAGCCTCAGAAAACACACAAACAGTAACCAGACTTCTAAAATGCCAAATGTTAGTTTCTCTGTAAGGCTACAGATGTCAATAAAAATACCACTACAGAGGAAAAGGGAGACAAACTAATGATTAGTGCTGTACAAAGGAAGCTGCTTTATGTAAAATGTCATTCATCATTGTGACTTCACTAACAATTTTAAGATCTCCTGTGGCTATGATGCTTTTCAGACTTCCTGTCAACAGTGTCAAACACATCTGCTGCAAATGCAAAAGTGAAACAATAGCCTTATTAACAAGAATACATAGCACTATATTCCTACAATAATTGGGATAGGATATTGTGTTTCCAGTTGTACTCAAAAGGCTTATACAGGTGAAGCATCAAATTAAATTATTAAGTGATATCACATTATGTGCCCCCTATTAGCCAGTAAATTATATCTTTTAATCAGTGTGAAGTATAAAAGCTATTTACATTTTGACAAACTGCCATGTCAAAACTGTTCTTCTCTTGAAGAAACTAAAATCACTATCTGAAATGTAAGGCAATAACCACATCTGTCCTAGAGTAATGAGAATTGTAAATCACAGTATATGTGCATGTGAGAGTGTGTGTATGCAAGGCAATGTGTGTGGGTGCGTGCTTGCCAGACAGTGTGTGTGTGCACAACAGAGAGAGAGACTGGTATGTTTGTGTTTGTGTATGAGACTTCACATGGTAATGGGTTAAAATAAAGTTATAACAAATGTATACAAAGGGAGAAATAGTAAACAGAACTGACAAGTGAGGAAAGGAAAGTTGCAAGTCATGAAACATAGAATTTGATTTTAGGATTCATTTCTTTAGTATGTATATAAATACTTTAGAGAGTCTAGAAGAAAAATATACCTCTTTGTAGATGATGCAAAAATCTGCAACAGGGTCAATACATAAAGTGACCTAGTTAGAATGAAGTGTGGGCAGATAAATATTAGCTTAAATTTAATGTATGCAGATACAAAACAAAATAACTAGATATTAAACAAATGAAATGTTTGGCTGAGATGTAAGATTCTAACAGAAAGAAACAAAGGGCATATACTTAATAGAATTGTAACAAATTATCCTGGCATGGAGAGTCACTGTAACAAAGTAATAAGGGAAGCTAAGCACTTTGGGGAGGGTCTATATTAGATGAGCAAACTTTCCGATGTTCGAATCATAGATGGTTGACATCATATGATCGAACGTTGGAAAGGTTGAAGGTGAAAGTCAACAGCATTTCACGCGCAGAATGGGAAATGTTCCCTTTCTGCACTGAAGTACGTTCTTGGAGTTGGTATATTTAAGTAGGGGGTGTGGGGGTGCAGGGGAGCTTGCCCCCCTGCTCAGAGCAGTAAGGTATTTTTTTTTTATTGTTTTTATTTTATTATATAGTCGATGTTTCGAACTTCACTCATATGAGTTCACTCATGTGAGGTTCGAAGTTTTGAAACTTTGACTGTATAATATAGACCCCATTGGGGATGTATATGGAGTTGCAGTAAACATTCTTCAGTGGCATTTATGCTTTGAAAAACTTTGTACAGCTCTGTTGTCTTCACTTCTGCAAAACATGTTTAGAGGATAAGGAGTGTGCAAACCAAGCTGACAGAAATAGTGCATAACCCAGACCTGACCTGTAGACACATAAAAAAAATCGAATAGTTTTCCACAGCATTTTTACTCCCCCTCTCTCTCTAGATATATATATATAAATATATATATATATATATATATATATATATATATATATATATATATATATATATATATATATATGGGTTTTTATATCAAATATACATTTTATCAATGCTTACTGTATCAAACAAAAAACATGAAATCTCCATAAAATCGGATGTACTTATAGACCTCTAAAACACACACACACACACACACACACACACACACACACACACACACACACACACACACACACACACACACACACACACTTAAAAATGTAAAACAATACAATGCAAATTCACTTAACATCAAGAAGTAAATTAAAAACACTCACCAATTATACTGCAGTATCCCAACCCAAACATAAAACTATATCTCAAAATATTAAAAACCCACATATATGCAACCTCCAAGAATGCACAACAGTGGGGAAAACAACAAAGCTCTTATTCCCCACTGTACTGTAAAGGACAACCATAAAAAAAAAAAAAATATATATATATATATATATATATATATATATATATATATATATATATATATATACAGAGACTGAGAGAGAGAAAGAAAGAGAGAGATTTATATCATATTATTGAGTTTACAGAAATTTAAAATTTATATGGCTAAGACCACGTTTAATTTTCCAAAAACTGAAATGGGGAAAAAAAATCTATGTTATTGCTAGCCCCCTGTACCCATCTCAGAGATCATACAACAGCAGGGAAAGGACAAATTTGAAGACCCTGCTGTAATGTGATCTCACATGCAGAGCAGTGATAACACTGAAAAACAAGGGGAAAAAATGAGTGTTCGCTCATATAAACATTGCATCTTACAGACTGAAATCATATAATATATATGTGCATTCATGCTAATGATGATATTGAGTGTGTGTTAGGTTGACAGCTGTCTAGTTGGCCTCATATGGTGGACTAAGCAGTTGATCAACAAGTGTGTGAGATCACGCACTAACTGGGAAATTTAACCTTACCCTCTTTTTATGTGAACTCTAAGTTAGTATATATAATTAGCAGGTAGTGTGAGGGACACAACTCCCCATATTGGGGGATCAGATGGCTTTCCCCCTCTGCAAAAAATGATGTTTTATTTCATTTTTTAAAAAGTAAAAGACTGCATGTGCTAAGGCTGTTTATTGGTGCATGCATATTGCTGTGTTGACTTCCATGTTTTTAATAATCTGCTAGTGAAGTTTGTGCAGTTGACTTTGGGTGTTTTTTGTTATAAGTGGTACACCCATATGATATACTGTATATGTCTCTCTCGCTATAAATATATAAATATATATATATATATATATATATATATATATATATATATATATATATATATATATATATAGGTCTACTTCACTTGACCTAAAACTCATTTGACCGACACCCAATTGACCTAAACTTCATTTGACCTAAAAGTCATTTGACTGATTCCCATTTCACCGACATGTAAGACATAGACTTGTGGGTTTTCCTTCACCTGTGACTTGTTTGTGATAAAAATAATTACTGTAACTTACAGTGCTGAGTGTTAGAATTCCATTAGTCATGTAGATAGTAGTGTTGTAGTGTTTCTAAATGTGGGTTTGTCTCTTTACATTTTTATGGGAAGTATCTAAAGTAATTTGGCACATTTTTTGTCAGTTCCCAGCAGTAGTGGCAGCAGCGTATATTGTACTGTGAGGCAAGTTAAAGGTATATTCTGTTTTACCCACTGTAGTGTGATCCTGGAGTTAGTATATATAATTGGGGGGTGGGGGACACAGTCCTCCACATTGGGGTGTGTGGTGGGCTTAGTCCCCTACCTAGTTTGGTTGTATATTGTCCTGTTTATGTTAAGAGGGTTAGTAAGTAGTTTTTAAGTTCTGGAAATGGTTAGTTACTGGTGTTTTAAGTGTTTGTTGTCTATCTTGTAAGATTTAGTATGTTGAAATTTAGCATTGTAAGCTGTCAGTGAAATGGGAATCAGTCAAATGAGTTTTAGGTCAAATGAAGTTTAGGTCATTTGGGTGTCAGTCAAATGAGTTTTAGGTCAAGTGAAGTAGACCCATATATCTACATATATACATATATGGATAGACATATATAGATATATGTATTTGTGTGTGTGTGTGTGTGTGTGTGTGTGTGTGTGTGTGTGTGTGTGTGTGTGTGTGTGTGTGTATGTGTGTGTGTGTATAGCATGTTCAAGTATTCAAAGGAACCATTCTTAAGTGGTTCTTTAGATAAAACAGGTTTTATTACAGATAATATATAAAAAAATCAGCTACTTAAAAACAAAAATATGGGTAATGACAAAACAAAATAAGTATTTAACATTTTTTTTTCATAATCCCAACCAAAATATCACTTACAAATCTTCCAGTCTTGTTATCCATTCATAGGTTCATAGGTAGGTACTAGGCTATTGACCCTGGGGCCAATATAAACCTGGCCAAAAAGGTACCCTGGCTTTCGCCACCCAAGAAAATTATTTTCCTGTGTCCCTGTCAAGCAGAGCCACAGAGGCGATCCCGGGGTGAATTTCCAATCTCACATCCAATCATCAATGTTCTGTTTATTTTGGTGACAAGGTTTAGGTCCCTAGAGCGTGTAGCTCAGAGGGATTGGGATTTCTTTAAGTGGAGCATGTCCAACAGCTCTGGGTTTGACATAGCTTTGTATGTTAGGCAGAGATCGCCTCTGAGTAGGCGATATGTGGCGGAGTAAAGCTGGAGTTTTTTGAGACGGTCTTTATAGGGCATCTGTTTGAGGCTGGTAATCCTCTTTGTGAGGTATTTCTGCAGCCTTTCCAGTTGTTGTAGATGTCTTGTGATGTACATACCAATAGGGGCATTGTACTCTATCTGTCTAATGAGTGACGAGTAGAGGGGAACAATGACCTTGTTTTTCCTGGATGAGAAACCTTTTGTGATGAGGTGTGCCACGTAGAAGGATTTTTCTGACTACTGTGGTGATGTTATTATCAAAGGAGAGACTACTGTCCACCTGTGTCCCAAGGTCTCTTATCACATTTTCAGTGTTCAGTAGACTACCACCTATGTGGTCACTCATGGGTTCAAAGTTTTTACCAAATTCCAACAGGTATTTCCATCAGTTCAACAAAAAACAGTTCTACGAGGTTTAACATGCAGACGTCATTCTTCATTCCTTTTGGCTTCAGAGATATGGTTCTAGACTCATCATTCATCCTTCTCACTCCCTGTCTTACTGCCTTCACTAATAGATCAGGAAATCTACCTCTTAGAAGGGTACTAGGCTTGAAATGCCTCTTCCTGCAGATGAATCCCATTACTTTCCTGCCATACTCCTCTTTCCTTGTCTATCTTAAACTTAAAGGTACATTTCTCTCTAGCATCATCAACCAATGTTATACCACATGACACACCCAACTGTAAAACTGATGATTTGAGTCCCAGAAGATGGGATGTACTTTTAACACAGTACATCTGCATTAAAGTGTCTGTGGCCCGCATACCTCTTAACTGTCCAGATTTTTTCAAAATGTCCAGATTTTTGCTTCATATTTTTGGTCTAATCCTCATAAAATTTGTGGTACTCTGGTAAATCATTAAGGGTTGATGTCACTAAATAATAACAGACATTTGGGTTTCAGACTTCATATCCTTCATAAAATGCATGTTAATGCAAAACCAGTTATTCTAGTAACATTTTAGCTTATAAGAGCAATATTTAAAATATGTCCCTATTTATGGGCCTTTGCCCCATTATTTTGCCTTTGTCCAGATTTCTTGTGCTAAGCGGTTGAAAGTTATGGTGGCCTGGCAATGTTCAGTTCTAATGTTGTAGGCTGGAAGATTGCCTCCCAATGAGATGGCTTAGAGTTATTGTCCCTCTGTCTGTAAAGCTACTGAAGAAGGGTATGGTCAGTAACAAATACAAACTCTATTCCCAGCAATTTTGATGATGATGAGGTCCCATTATATCACCAAACATCTCCTTTTGATTTTCAAATTATGTTTCTCCATGTTTTTGAGTTTTCTTTTGATGTAACATAGCAGATGTTCCTCTGCTTCTGTCCTCTGAGACAATAGTGTACCGATGTCCATTTCAGAGGCATTATTGTATACCAAGAATTATTTGGAGAGGTTGTGAGCTATCAAAATAGATTAAAAACACAGCAGATGTTTCAGTTTCCTAAAGGCTTGTTTGGCTTTAAGTATCCATTGAGCTTTTCCTCTGGGGTGGCTAAGTTAGCAAATTTAGGGAGGAATTTGGAATAATAACTCACTGGGGCTAAAAAAACTTAATGTATTTCTTTCTTGTAACCAAAAAAGCACAACTAGGCAGTCAGAAATGTTAAAAGGCAAATAAAATAATGACAAAGAAAAACACATTCACAAAAAAACCTGCAACATTAAATTGTTCTTTATTTAGCAATTTCACCTCATTTGAATGCAGGGCCTCTTCAGAATAAAACAGAATGGTACTGGTTCATAAATAAATGAATAAATATATACTCTACCATGAATAAGACCATCTAAGGAACACACCAATTCGATAAAAATACATTAAAAGATTAACCAGACTAATTACAATTAAACCACTAAGGTAACAGTCGAAAATCAAATAAAGAAAATTAAGTTAAATTTGTTATTCTTTTCCACATAAATGTGTGCATAAAGTGTTCTTAAAACAAATAAAGCATCCAAGAGACTTGAGCAAATCCTTGCTCTTCTGAATTTTTAGACACTAGAAATTCTTAAAAAAATCATATAATCTGGTGCACTATTGGCATCAAGGAAAAGTTGCTAACGCAAGTCTTGATATTTGAGAAATGTCTCCCAATTGCCATACTCACATCCAGTATCAGATTTTAATACTAAAAGTAGAATTGTTTCAATGTTAGAACATAATTTTCTCCATTTACTAAGAGCATTGGTACTAGAACATTTTTAATAGTATAAGTATAAATACTTTACTTCTGAAGGACATTTATCTCAGTTATTGTCAGCAATAAGCTATCTGCAAATAACTTTAGTTAAGACTTGTGTTGATTTTTTAATGTTATTCATTTTGTATACGTATTGTTTCTTATAAAAAAAAACTCCTTCTAAAACTAAAACCTTACTCCAACTCAGCCGATAAAATCCCAGCTAAATTTCTTAAAATCACTGCTGATGCAATGGCCTACCCCATCAGCATTCTGATCCCATCAGCATTCTGATTAACAGATTAATCCAGGAATCCTGTGTCTCTAGTCTATGGAAAAAAGCAATCATTCTTCCTCTTCAGAAAGGTGGCCCCTCAACCAACATCTCTAACTTTTGACCAATTACTATACTTTCCACTATCTCTAAAATTCTTGAAAAATGTGTACAAAAACAACTATTAGGCTATCTCTTAAAAAACAACATCCTCTCCCCAACTCAATATGGCTTCCACCCAGGATATACTACCTCTACTAAACTAATCTCCTTCTTAGACACAGTTAACAAAGCTCGAAACTCAGGTTACTTAGAGTCTGCTCTCTTCTTAGGTCTGTCTAAGGCATTTGATATAATCTCTCATTCAATCCTTCTCTCTCAGCTCAACAGAATAGGACTATCTCCCCAATCTCTCAGTTGGTATAAAAACTATCTCTCCAACAGAGGGCACGCAGTTAAATGACAAAATTTCATTTCCCCTTTCCTTCATAATTAGACAGGTGTCCTCCAATTTCCAACAGGTTCAATTTTAGGCTCCCTTCTTTTCAATATCTTTATTAATAACCTAAACCAAGACAAGGCTTCATAGTCCAATATGCAGACAACTCCACCACAGTCTGTATTGCACCCACCTTACATACACTTCAGAAAAACACCCAAGCAGCTTTTTCATCTGTGGAAATATGGCTTCACAATAACACCTTTTTTTAAATCTGAAAAAAAAAACCTCATGATTTTCACACCCAAGAGACAATCCACTATAAACAAAGCCGAATTCAACATCTTCTCCCTTAACTCCACAAAAATTGGTCTAGTAACCTACACCAAACTGTTAGGAGTAATAATTGATGAAAACCTAAAATTTGATCTGCATATCCAAAACAATATTAGTAAGACCCATAAAAAGTTAGGGTTACTCTATAGAAACAATAAGTTCCTCTCCCTCCATACTGAACAAAATGATTGCAATATCATACCTACTCCCATCTCTAACTTATGGTGCACCTCTACTTAACAACTTACAATGTTCCTGCAATCTAAATTAGAAACTTGCTATAATAAGACAGCTAAATTCACAACAAAAAGCCACCATAGCACTAATCACTGCATTGCCCTGAAAAAACTGCACTGGCTAGAACTTTCCAACTATCTAGCACTCCTCAAGCTTTCAACTGCTCACAAACTTATCTATAAACCACAAGATTGTCCTGTGCTCAACTCTCTTCTCACCCCTTATATCCCTTTAAGGTCCCTGCAATCTGAACAACAACAGCTACTCCAAGTTCTTAAACCTAAATTACCTGCTGGACAGTTACTATACTTATGGATCATAGCTAAAAATGGCCTACAAATATCTGCCTAATACAAAACCTCAGCAATTTTAAAACAGCCTTTCAAAACCATCTTCTCTCTAACTGAACCTGCAACTGTTCAACACCTTCTTCTGATATTACGTGACCTACTTCTTTTCCTATCTTTCCATCTGAAGTCTCTATATCAATCCTTCATCTTCCTATGGAATCCTATAAAACAACTACTACTTCCCTTTCACCCCATCTTAAACAGCATCTCTACCCCATCCAGCTATACACACAATATAACCTTCCTCACTACACTCATCTCTTGGTCTGCATGCTTACCCTAATAGCTTACTATCTGTAATTCACATTAAAACTGGGACCTGGCTAGCACTGATAATTGATCTTTTGGCCTGTACTTAACCTCAATCATTGCTGAAGTATCAAATTCTCCTTTACTTACAATGTATAATACTTAAGTAATTCATATTTTTTATTCTGTACTATTGTTTTGTTATTGTAGCAAATTACATTTTTATGTTTTGTTATTGTATCATCCCTCTTTCTCTTGACATTTTTATTTGTGATGCATGACTTTGACTCTCATTTTCTTGAAATGTTTATTTGTAATGCATGATTCATTCTTTTTTTAAATCCTGGAGCTTTTCTCCCCAGGCCTCCACTGAAAATGGGCTTTTACTAGCCCAGTGATGACTGCGGTGGTGGTGCTGTGGTAGCGTTGTCGCTTCACAGTAAGACGCTGTCCTGTTCGATTCTCAGCTAGAGCGTCTTCTGTGTGGAGACATGTGTGAATGGGCGTACCTTCGTTGAAGGTTGTGCAGCAGAGCTGGCAACTCGGCACGTAAAAATCTACTACCAATCATTAGTGGACCGGAGTTTTGCTGTGGCGACCCCTAACCGGGAAAAGCCGAAAGACACAACAACTAGCCCAGTGACCTCCAGTAATCAAATGCCACTTAATAAATAAATAAATAAATAAATAAATAAATAAATAAGAAAAATAAATAAATAAATAAATAAATATTGCTTGTACTAAGGCTTTTACAGCAAAAGCAAACAAAGTATGGGAAAGGGAACATCCTAGTTTGAGAACTTGTTTTTATTTTTAAGGGGTCAGATTAAATAAGCTCCTAATTTAACAGAAACTTTATTGTTATAATGTATGTTTTTAATCAGAGAAATATATTTTTGGTATATTGTAAAGGTTGAATAATTTGAATAAATAATCCAGTCCCAGTTAATGGAATCAAAAGCTGTTTACATATCCAAACTTTTGAAGCAGTTTCTTTTTTATTTAAATATGCTATTCTATTAACATTAGAATGTGTTCATATTATCTTAGGTCCTTCTTTTATTTATCAAATCGGTTTGATCATCATTTACTAACTTAGAGATAAAATCTTTCATTCTGTCTCTTAAAATTGACATAAAGATTTTATAATCCACTTTTAACAATGAAACTGCTCTGCATGCCAAGCAATCGGAAGGATGTTTATTTCCTTTTTGTATCAGATTAATCAATGAGTAGTTCCAAGTTGGGCTGTTTGTATATCTGTTAAATATTATGTAGGAGAAGAATTACATTCATGGGAACATTTTTATACAACTGTGGTATAATACCATCTAGGATGGAAAACGTGTTGTTGTTACAATCTTTTATTTTACTGATATCTTTATTTATTTAAATATTTTCAAGAAGATCATGCTTTCCAATTTTGTAATCCTTAGTAGACCCACAACACTGACAAAATTCTTGAAAAAAGAACATCTGTATTATTAACTTCTATATTTATATTTTGCTTGCTGTAATAATTTCTAAATTCTAATATTTTCCCAATTTCTGTCATTAAGTTTTTATCCTTAATTCTCTTGTGATTTCTTCAATGTGACTTTTTTTTGCAAAATTATTCATTATCTTAGGGAACATTGCACAAACATTACTTTAAACCAATTTTTAAGTTTAGTAAATCTGTCCAGTTAAGTACTTTTGCTGAAGTTATTATTTTGAGTTAGCAAATGATTGTAATTTCTCAGAAATGCAATTAAGGTCTCTTCCTATAATACCACTTCCTTTCATATCACTAAGTATTAAATTTAAATTATTTTCAACTATTTTGGTACCAATCCAAAAAAAAAAAAAAAAACAAAAGCATAAAAAAACAACAACCAAAGCAGTATAAACTAACTATGGCCATATTTTGTTATTGAATTTTGTAATTATTATTGCAATAATGCCATCTTGCTGCTATTATTTTAATAATAATTTTAGCATTAATGGACCTTTCTTCCACAACATTGAAACTCTTCTTTTATTCTTATAATTAGTATGGACCAAAACTTTATATTCTAATAATTTATGTTTCTCTTTATTTAAGTTACTCAAATGGATCTCTTGTAGATATGTTACTTGCCTTATGCTATTTATACATTTATATAACCTTTCTATTTTAATGATACTATTCGAGCCATTTCCATTTATTGACATGAAGTTAATATCCATTCATTTTATTTTCCCAGTTTGAAGTTATTATATTTTTGGAATAACTCTGAAATAGGTCTTTCTGTGTAATTATATCTCCTCATCTTTCATTTCAGTTTCCAGACTTTATATGATTGAATCTGCCATATTTATCAAATATTTATACTTAGTCTCAAGCATTAATACAGAACCCAATAACACACACAATAAACAGTAAAATAAGGAAAACCACACTAAAACTATATGCAAAATATCCATGGAATTTGATAAAATTCCTAGCTCGATTAGAACAGCATGATCAAACTACTCCTTAGATTTTATCTTGTTTAGAATTACAGTTACCAGTTACTATCTCTAACCCAAGCCTAACAATGCAGAACCACTGAAGCTTATTTATAAATGTCTTTGAGTTGTTCTTCTTAATGTGTTGACAAATTCCTTCATATTGTATTACCAATGATATCATTTCAAATCTTTTTATAATGCATCCCTTTTACCTGTATCATAAAACACATTCTAACCAAGTTTCTTGTATTATCTTATTATGAAGTCATATAAGCATATCCATCCATCCACAACCCCTTTTCCCATTTTTGCACATGGGGGTCAGGGTGGCACTTCAATAGTGACAATCATTTAGAGGCAAGGTTAACACCTTCAGGTGGCCAACCCTTGTATGGCTGTTGTTCCATACCACACACTCACACGCACACTCATACCTGTGGCCAATTTAAAGAGTATAATCTTCCTACTGCATGTCTTTGGAATGCGGGAAGAGACAGGAGCACCTGGAGGAAATCCACACAAACACACGGAGGACATGAAGAGTCTGTACAGAAGGCACCCCAGCTGATAAACTGTAGAACCTCTTGCTGTAAGGCAACGATGCTATCCACTATGCCATAAGTATATGTATGCACGTATATCCAGATCTATATCACACAGTCAAAGTTTTATAACTTCAAGCATGAACTGTATTAACCATTCCATTCGAAGTTACAAAACTTCAACTATGAATAAAAAAAAAAAAAGAAGGAAAAACAAAATAAACTGTTGTAAGCAGGGGGCAAGCCCCCCTGCAGCTTCCACACCTCTCGCTACTTAAATATACCAACTCCGAGATCGCACCTCATTCAACAGAATGGAAAACTCCCCTTATGGAGAATTCCGTTGAAACGCTTGAACTTGTACAAGTTCGAACTTATGATCTCGACCTTATAAGGTTCGAACTTGTGCAATTTCAACTATATGATAGGAACCCTGTATATCCTATATTACTATTCTTCCAATGATATAAACTAAAATACATATGCAAAGCGAGAGGATAAAATCTTATCTTCTGAAAATAATTATATACTGTGTAAATGATTGATTATAGATATACTTTCTACACCACTTAATGAAATCAAATGTTATTCTTGTTTATTTCCTTATTTCAGTTAATCAGCTTTACAGTTTTACTATTTTCAGAGATTATTTCTTCTGGACTAATGATGTTAGTGCCACTTTTTCTTTACTTTCTAATTCATAGAATACAAGAGGGGTATAACATTCATGTGATTAAGTATTTAATATAGAATAAAAATTATTGCTATCTAAATCAATCTGCCAATACAACTTAAAATTCTAAGTAGAAAATAATGTGTGTGTTTGTAATTATTTAAGTTCAAAAGTAGATTGTTAATACTTAGAAGTGTTATAAATATGCAGTCAGATCAATGTGACAGGAAGTAGTAACATTCAGTTGTGAATTTTCTATTCAAACTCTACAGAAAAGGTATAGGTAATGGTACCTTAATGGTTCAGTTAAAATATTGTGTACCTCTAATGGCTGCGACCTCTAAAGGAAATGTGTCCACCATTTAAATGCCATTTGCAGATTCATCTTTCTCTTCCAAAGAAATGACCACTACTGCAAAACCATTGAAAAACCTAACTGCTTACCTGTGAAACAGCAAGCTGACTTTGTACTTGTCTCAAAACTATTTAAAATTTTCAGGTATGACACCTTCTCCCCACTAACCTCCAGAATATTCAGAGATACACCAGCATATAGCCTTAGACACCTTAGCTACTCAGGTCCTCTCCTCTAATCCCCCAGACTAGGCTTCACTGCACAGAGCAAACTTTCAGTGTCATGGGTCCCAAACCCTGAGAATCTCTCTCTTCATTCTTTAAAGATCATTTCTCTTACCCTATTCACCAATCACATATAAACGCACATTTTAAGACTCAAGGAAAATGCAAGTACTATCTTTCTGGGCAAACGCCTTACCCTATTCATTCCCTTCTTCCCTCTACATACGTTGTAATGACTCTTCTTTTGAATGTGATTCTTTCAGCATGTCACCTCTGATTTTATCTCTGTATATAATGAATACTGTGCTTTCTCAATTGTTGTATGTAATATCATTTATCTGTTACCTTTACACCTTCAAGCCTGCTATGATAGTAACTTTGTATATAATATATGTATCAATGCATTTTGTAATTCACTCTGCCAATTCGTATGCAATACCCAGTGGATTATCATGAGTGTGTGTGTGTGTGTGTGTGTGTGTGTGTGTGTGTGTGTGTGTGTGTGTGTGTGTGTGTTTGTGTGTGCGTGCTGACAACCCTGGCAGTTATCAGGACTCCCATATCTGGCACACATTACAGCTTTACCAGATGTTTGCTAGAGGGGACATCCAACATGGCCATCTACTGGGGGATGCCAGCTACACCCTGGAACCATGGATGATGACATCCATCAGAAATGCACACACAGCCACCAAAGAACACCATAATGAGGCACATGCACAAACTAGAAACATCATAGAGTGTATGTTTGGACTTCTAAAGACACGGTTCTGGTGCCTTGATATATCTGGAAGAGCTTTGCAGTATAACCCAGCCACATGTGCACAGATATTCACAGTATGTGCTATGCTACACATCTGATCCTGTGGAAACTGCTGCAGCAGGACTGGCAAAGGGGAGGGATACACAGCCCTCCACCAGTAACTAGGTCAACACAGCCACAGTCACAGGAGGACTTGGAGGAGGAACCCCCTGCTGATGTCCCTGTAGGCATACGTAGGGATGCCCAGTACACCCTGGCTTTGGGTAAGAGACAAGGAATAGCACATTCACTGACAACCTAAAGACCTAGGGAATAACACCTCACTCCTACACACATACAGATAGTAACAGTCATGCCAGTCAATGCCCACATCCTGTACCTATCCATGTATTAGCTGTGTACTGCTTGCATCAGAGTTGGCCCTGAAATACAGTCCTGTCAACTGATGCACTTGCAAGGTAAGTCAATAACCTACACAGTATTATAGCAGATTGTTATGTTAGGTCATCGTAGCTATGGACTGGGTACAATATGCAGGCTCTTCTACTAGCCTGTTTGGACAGAGAGTACATCCACATGGGACTGCTAACACCCATTCCACTAACATGTTGCCATTTGTATGCGGTAGGCCTCATGCATGGAATATTCATGCAGTCCTACTGCAATAGATTACCGATTACTGGTACATCATTTAAGGGACATGTTGGGCAGGGAGGTTAAATGATGGTTGGACTGTGGGTCCTAGCAGAACATGGGTGTTACCCATTCACCCCCAAAACAGCACTGTCCCCATGTTACTGCCGTAAATATTTGTATATTTATAAACACACACACACACACACACACACACACACACACACACACACACACATATATATATATATATATATATATATATATATATATAGTGTGTATGTATGTATGTATTATGTATTATACACATGTGTGTGTGTGTATGTCTGCATTGCCCTACCTGCACAGATCAGAAATAGTAAAGCTGCACTATGACACTTATATGGTTGGATGAAGGACCACAAGGAAAGGCTCAACATTATATAATGCACTTACAGAAACTTGCAACTGCATAGAGTAGCATGTATTACAATCTTAGGACTACTGGGATATCTGAAGTTCACAGTCATGGCAGTCTTCACCCGTCATGTGTAAATGATACCACATTTGACAGCAGAACACAATGTATTGTGAAACACACATAACCAAGAGTCACACCTGTGTACTTGCAAACAACTGGATGGTGGAGAGTCAAACCACGTCTCCCTAACAGAACATGTGGGACCCTTGGAAATCTATGTCATGGTACATGAATACGTACATATATTGTAAAGTCATATGTATGTATCTACACCAGTAACAATGCCCACATTCACTACAGCCCTGTGTCTGCTTGATATCATAAAGCACACATCAACAACAGAACAATTGGTGTAATACATTATTTTGTGTGTCCACTCACTCACAGGGTAAATGTACTTTTGCCACAGACCTACCCATACAAATGCAGACAGACAGATATGCCCAACACATATATTGTTGACACATAACTAAGCTACAAAACACTTCTCTGACTGCTAGGCTACTTGTTACAGTTGACAGTAGGAAGTTGTGTGACTGTGCAGGTTTGAAAACCTGTTAAACATAAGGCTTGTTTATGTTCTGTAGGATAACTTCACCTGCAGTCATTTACAAAATGAGATGTAAGCTGCATCACATGCGATAAGTGCAGTGTTCTGTAGTGTGTAAAACTAAATAAGTAGGGGTTCTAATCTCTCTCCAGCCCACTTGGTGTGTGTGTGTGTGTGTGTGTGTGTGTGTGTGTGTGTGTGTGTGTGTGTGTGTGTGTGTGTGTGTGTGTGTGTGTGTTTATTTTCATCTCCCCACAAAACAAATATGAAGGCAAAACTGCAATGGTTCTGAATTTATATGGCCTTTGCACTTGATGCAGGCCATCAACCTCTTGTCTTCCACAAGGCCTGATGATATCATCCACTATAAGAATACCTGATGCCATGTCACTGTTAGACTTAAGCTGTGGCACATGCAATAGATACTATGATCTGTAGTGTGTATAATTAGATAGGTAAAGTTCTACTCTCACTCCAACTCACTGGGTGTGTGTATGTGCATATCCTTACAAGCAAAGTGTGAGTCCCACAATGACTTAAACACCCAGTGGATTTTGCAGTGTTTTTAGCCTAGTAGGTGATGCAGGCCTTCAACCTCTTGTCTTCCACAAGGCCTGCTGATGTCATCTACCATAACAGCACCTGATGCCATCTCACTGTCAGACTTAAGCCGTGGCATGTGCAATACCTACTGTGATCTGTAGTGTGTAACACTAGGTAGGTAGGGGTTCTAATCTCACTCCCACTCACATGGTGTGTGGACTGTCCACATGCATAGGTAGTGTTAACGTTCTACGTTCATCCATGTTGGTGTGTGTGGATGTTGGCTAGTGTTTTACATCAGCCTATGGTATCATACTATCATTGTAATCTACTAGGCTAATGGTCCTAGGGCTCTTATAATCCTAGACAAAGTTCTCCCTTATTAACATGATCAGCAGCTATTGTCCCTGTCCAGGAGGTACACAGGTGGAACCACTGTGGTGTAATAAGGGTCACCTATCCAATTGTTCAGACTGTATCTGTAAAGGGCCAATGGGGTGCTCTGTTTGACATGAAGTGGAAGTCTGTTTCAAAGTTGTGTTAACCTCTGGTAGACAATTAACTCCCTCCAGCAGGTGTTGGTAATGTTACATTCCAGGTTAAGTTCTTAACTGTGAGTAAATTTGTTGTCCAGTTATGTTATGCTTGTGCAGCATTTCCAATAAAGCAGGGTCAGAGATTGCCTGCTATGCAAGGCAGAGATCACCTCTGAGTAGTCTGTATGACACACAGTACATTGGCAGAGATTTCAGGCAATCCCCATGGAACAGATGCTGAAGACTTGAATCCCTTTTGTGAGGACCCTTTGTGGTCTCCCCAGTTGCCACAGCTGTTTGGAAAGGTACAATAACAAATGGACCATTACACTCAAATATTGGCCAGATGAGGGAAGATTATATGGAGGTTATATATTCTTTTACCAGAGAAAATGCTGTCACATATTACATGAACAACATAGAATGCCCTACTCTCCACTGTGTAGACATGGCGATCCAAGTTAAAGTAGTTGTCAACATGTGTCACCAGGTCTCTCACCCCTGAATACATATGTATGGTGTCACTATTATTTATTTATTTATTTTACATTTGTTGACTGGACTAATCCAAATGGATACATGCCCATTTTCAGCAGAGGCCCAGGGAGAAAAGCTCCATTAAGCTAATACAAAATACATGGATAATTAGCAAAATAACATGACTACAAGTTAGAAAAAAGTACACTACTATTATATATATATATATATATATATATATATATATATATATATATATATAGTTACAGAGTAGAGTGTTTGAGATTCATTATGATGAAGGCTAAAAGTTCAAACTCATTGTAAGGTTTTCTTGATCATTATACATTCAGAGTAAAACAAGTGTCTAATATATACATAGAGGAAACTTGTGCTCACAGTAGAATGATTGTTCTACAGTTAGGACTCAGAGGTAGATATAAGAAAGACAAGGCTAGAGTCAGGAAATTAAGGAAGCTTAACAATCCTGCTATAAGAGGTATGGGAGTAAGGTTTAGGGAGATGTGACAAGAGAGAGTGGTGAGGAGGTGTAGAGAATGGACAGTGTTAGTCTGGGTTAATACAAGGGCATAGCCATTGTGTTTTAATGAGTGTTTTTAGTTGCTTTTTGAAAAGTGGTATTGAGGGAAGTAATGCTAGATTGCTGGGAAGCCTGTTCCAGGTTTTTCCCACAGTGTTAGAAAAAAGTGAGTCACCTGCTTTTTTGTAGGATTTATGGATGGTTACTAGTAGTTTATCTGCTGAGCGAAGGGTTGTAAGATATTTGTAAGTGGTGACAAGGCTACAGAGGATTGGAGTATTACTGGGTTGATACATTATTTTATGGGTGATAGAAAGTTGCTGAAATTGAAGCTGGTTTTGCAGTTCCAACCATCCAAGCTGTTTGAGATTTTGAAAATGATGAGTTCGAAATGGGGTGCTAGTGGCAAATCTGGCGGTGTTGTTATAGGAAGTTACCAGTTTGTTAATGTTGCTTTTGGATAGATTAGTTTAGATGCGGGAGGCATAGAGGAGGGTGGAGATCAAATGGATGTGGGCAATCATAGTTCTGGCTACAGGGGGAAGGAAAGGTTTCATTCTGTAGAGAGAACCTGAGAGTTTGGTGGTTGGGTCAGATTATATGACAGTTCCATTACTGGATAACACTGTGAGATCTAGTGGGGAGGACTTTAATGTTGGGGTAAATAGCAAAAGTTTAGTTTTTTGGGGGTTTAGGAGGAGGCAGCATCGAAGGAACCAATTTTCTACAAGTTAAATACTTTTTGGATGATGGATTGGAGTTCAGATGAGGAAGAGGCAGTACAAATTAATGTGGAGTCATCTGCATATTGTATGCAGGTAGCATGAGGAAGATTCACATTTAGATCATTAATGAATATGGAGAACAGGAGAGATCCCAGAATAGAGCCTTGAGGGACTTCAAGGGTAATAGGGAGATGTGTGGATAGGTTATTGTCCTAAAGGAGATCTTGTTGCCTGTTTTCTAAGTATGACTTGAACCATTGTAAAGCTTGTGTGTCTAGTGAGAGAGGTTTGAGTATGTTTATGAGTAAATGATGGTTAACCATATCGAAGGCTTTAGAGAGGTCAATAAAGAGTGCAGAGGAGAGCATGTTGTTATTACGATTTTTATTGATGCTGTCTGAAAAGGATAAGAGAGCAGTAGTTGTAATATGGAATGGCCTAAAGCCATGCTGACAGTCAGCTAGTAAGTTATTTTGGAGCAGGTGATTGAGTAGCTGCTGGTGGATGCATTTTTCCATGATTTTGGCTAAAGGAGAGAGTAAGGCTATGGGGCAAAAGTTTGAGATTTCGGTTGAATTACCACCCTTATGTAGAGGAATTATGTGGGAGATTTTCCATAGAGATGGGATGGAACCTTCGGTTTGTTTGTTTGTGTCTTTCGGATTTTCCCAGTTAGGGGTCGCCACAGCGGAACTCCGGTCCGCTAATGATTGGTAGTGGATTTTAACGTACCGGGTTACCAGCCCTGACGCACAACCTTCAACGAAGGCACGCCCCATTCATGTATGCCTCCACACAGAAGGCGCTCTAGCTGAGAATTGAATGGGACAACGTCTTGCTATGAGGTGACAACGCTACCACAGCACCACCACTGTGGTTCTATTTATAAGGATGGAGATTGGATAGGCCAGTACTTTTGCTGCAATTTGCAGTTATTCAGCTGGTAGCAGATAAGCTGAGGGTGTGCAAGGTTTAAGTTTGTGAAGTAAGATGTAGATTAGGGATGCTGGAACAGGTTGTAAGTGAAAGGTAGAAGGTAAGCTAGTTGAGGAGGCAGACAGACTTGTGCTAATAGGTGGTAAGGAGTTTGCTAGAGATTGGACAGTTTCAGTAAAAAAGCTATTGAAAGCATCAGCAATGTGGTTGGGAGTGTTATGGGTGAGGCCTGCTGAGGTTGGTGTCTTGGAGTGCTCTGGGTGTAGTAGTTTATTAATACCTGACCAGAAACTTTGTGGGATTTGTTGATGGTTTCGCTGGAGTTTAAAGTAAAAGTTTTTTTTGTCAAGAAGTATTGAATTTTTAGTGGCATTTCACAGCTGTTTAAAGTTTCGATGATCAGTTGGGTTTTTAGCAGCTCTCCATTTGGACCAGATTTTGTTTTTCAGTAAGATTTTATGCCTAGTCTCTTTTGTGAGCCAAGGAGCAGGTTTATTTCTAGTTCTAATAGAACGAGTGGGGGCATGGTATTCCAGGATTTGTAAGAATTTAGAGTTGAAATATGATACTTCTTCCTCCAGAGGGAGGAGTTTTAGGGGTGACCAGTCACAAGCCTTAAGCTCTGCTTGGAAGTTTACCAGGATGACATTTTTTCTGTTACATGTGTTTTTGAAGATGGTTTGGTTGGGAATAAAAGTCTTTTGTCTGATTATGTAAGTAAGTGAGTGGTCACTAATGTCATCTGGAAGGGTACCTGCATTACATGAGAGAGGATGACTATTTACTAATATCCAGTCCAGGGTGCTTTCTTTGTTACTAGGCTTATGGATTCTGGTGTGGGTGGTGATTGTTTGGGAGAAGCCATATAGGTTTATGTGGGTAGTAGGGTTGACAGAAGTACAGCTATTCCAATCTATATTAAAATCACCAAGTACAATGGTTTCTTGAGGGAAGGATGTAGAAAGCCAACTGAGGATACTTTCAAGGGTGTTGATGTTGCTGCCAGGAGGTAGGTAGGAGTATATTATGTATATGGATTTGATAGCATTGATCTGAAGCTTAGAAATAAGGATTTCAGCATTGCTATCAAAAGGTAGTTGTACATTTAGTGCAGTAACCTGTAACTCTGATTTGTACAGAATTGCTACCCCTCCACCCTTTTTAGTTATACAGTCTGATCTCAAAATATTATAACCAGGTGGGATGATTTCATTGTCCTGGGTTACTGGTTTTAGCTATGTTTCTGTTAAACATAGTATGTCAAATGAATGTATGTCTAACAGAGCATGCAGCTGACTAACTTTATTTTTTAAGCTATGTAAGTTGATACGTGTTATAACGAGAGTATTATGGGTTGTAGAGGGGGTGTGTGGGGTGGAGGGATGTGATAGTTGGGGGATTGTTGGGACCTTGTTGTTTGGGCCTGAGTTGGGATGAATATCACCATGTAGTAGAAGGTGTTCCTGAAGACTGTGTGTGAGTTTTAGGAGTTTACAGAAAATGTTTTGTAACTTCCTGGCTTGGAGATAAGTAATGTGGGCTATTCAGTGATACTTTGGTAAAAGATCGGATGAAGAGGATGGTATGTTAGTATGGCTTTGTGAGGCTAGCCGAGTTAGTAGTGAAGTTTGTTTTAAGGGATGGTGAGATCCAGTGTAGTGTAGGTGTTCATAGAAGGTAAAGATGTAAGGTATAGTTAGAATGGGTATTACTGCTAGTATGAGTGGTGGTTTTACATGTTTTAGTATATAATGAAGAGACATAGTGAGGAAAAAGATATAATATATTTGGGAGATAGGGGTTGATAGTGAGATAGGAGAGGGATAGTGTTAGCATGGTTGTTCTAACGAGTAGCAGTTGGAAAGTAGGAGTGTAAGTATTTACTGTGTAATGAGTAACACTATGCTATTGGATGAGTTGTGAAGGGGTGTGGTCTGAGAAGTATAAAGGTAGGTGTACTGGGGTGTGTGGGAATTGGGGGTAGGGTAGGGGAGCGGAGTGAGCCCACAGGGTGAACGGAGCAGGTTAGAGCAGGTAAAGGACGAAATTCCAGAGACAATCAGTGAGAAGCAGATTCCTGAGGAGCCCTTGATAGTTCCAGGTGAGTGGGGTGTGATAGCTCAGCTGTTTGATTGTTAAGGGATAGTAGAGAGGAATAGGAGGATAGTAGGTAAGTAGAGAGGGACAACTTTAGGAGCAGTCAAGTACAGCAAGTTAATTGAAAGGTAGTCTGGAATCCAATACAGGAGAGTAGGGATAATGGATGACCACACAGGCCTAGATTAGGGTGCCACCTAGTGGGCAATAGGTATAGTACAGAAAATACCTGTGATATAGAAATAGCTAGAACAGATGACTCAAGTAATAGATCCTACTGAGAGAAGAGTAGTTACCTATTGGGTAGGGAGAGGTATGGCTGCTGGGTACCTGCCTCGGTGGCATGGTTACATGCATCACTAGGTTATAGAGAACAGTACAGCTTAAGAGTAGTTCTACGGTAAAAATGTACTTCCTTATTTCCTTTGGTAACAGGGAATTTAAAATAGGATGGTAGGTTCCTTTGGGCTGTAGATGAGCTGGCTGAGACTAAGAGTAAGGGGTCTTTATTGAGCAGGCAGGAAGGATTCCAAAGTCTTTATGCAGGAATGGAGGTTGAAAGCTACGTAGGTTAGACAGAGAATAAATAACAATTTCAGTGGTAAGACAGCAGGTAATGCCAGGTTCACTCATTAACAACTTTGATGAGACACAGTTATTTCATTAATAAAAAGCATATAGAGCACATACACATTCCAAGTTAGCTAACAGGTTTCAACAGGAATGCTTCTACAGGTAGGCTAGTTGTTAAACTAATCATGCTTTGCCATAAATAGGAGAAAAAACACAATATCCAGTATATTGACCTAAAACCTGCAGAGTAATATCTATATTAACATCAATTTACAGCACACTCCCAAAATACACAGGTGAATAACTACAGAGCAACTCTGGGGCACTAATATGAATGCTGGAATAACTAAAAAAACATTTAAAATATCAAGAATAGAGCCGTAAATGCAGCTAGGACCCAGTGCCACACTTAATCAGTCAGGAAAGGCTGAGACAATATGTTAGTATTATTAAACAGAGAGCGAGGTGGCAATAACAAATAAACCAAGCTCAGGTACTTATTAGATACATGGCAACATTGTAAAACAATCTGACATTATGTCAACAAGAATGATAAGCAAGATGCGTGTGACGGCTTCAAGAACTATTCCTCCCACTAAAAGTTGTGCTGTACACTTATAGTCAAAACTGCCAGTGCACTCCATATATTAGGTTTAATAAGTGAAGCAAAGTTCCATTTCAGCTGTAGTATCGGCTTTACAACTAGCCCTGAAGGGTCCCTGAGAGGTTTAAGTACAGTTATCAGGCTATTTATAGTTCAGCTGGATAGGTGCTGACTATATACAGTTTAAAGAAGATAGTGGCAATATATCAACCTGGATTACACCACAGTAACCCTATTAGATATAATGGCCTTACATAAGTTGGGTAACTGAAGGATTGGTTATGAAAATAAGCTGGGCGTAAGGAAGATCAGAAAATAAAAAGCACTAAACTACTAATTACTGCGGTACTCAGCAGGAACAACACTGTTACCGAAAGGTGTGACGATACATACATTTGCATTGACTTTACAACCATATGTGTGGCATAATCATCTGTTCATGTAATACCATCATGTAGGATGATACCATGATGTGAAGATTCTATGACCACTCACAGTTAGAAAGGCATCATGAAACATTGTCAGCCGCAGACATTTATGATGTGCCTGTACTTTGGAAAAATGGATTCCAAACAGTAGAGGACACAGGACCGATCTCCGTGGGACAACAGTGGTTACAGATCTGCTATTGGAGGTGGATACCCCTATTTTGACTATATGACTTCTATCAGTGAGCCAGTTAACAACCCCTCAAATGATATAAGGGTTGAAGTCTAGTTGGGTGGGGTTGTGGATGATGCCAGAGTGGGGGAGAGAGTGTTAAATGCCTTTTCTAAGTGCAAGTAGTTTGTCTGCACAGCTTTCCCATCAACCAGGTTCTTGGTGACTGTCTCAAAGATGTCCACAGGGATTAACAGGCATGATCTCACTTTGACAAATCCATGATGAGTAGGGTAAACTAATTGAACATTACCTACATTCTTTTTGATAATGATGATAATGTCCATGATGGTCTTTCCCATGACCTTGAAGATATGGCTAATGAGGATGATAGGCATTTAGTTTCCATAGTCAGTGGATGCACCACCTCTGTGCAATGGGATAACAGTGGCTGCTTTCCAGTCTCCTGGGACAAAGTCGGTGATTACATTATGAATTCGAAAAGCTCTTAAGGCTGTTACAAGTCCATGTTGGAGCCCATGTAGGACCAGCCTGGGATGCCATGAGGTCCCATAGATGCTGCATTGCTGTCCTTAGAGAGACTAGTTATGACATGCTGTGCAGATATATAATGTAGGTGACAGGTGGTAGGGATGACATGCAGTACATGTGTTGGGGACAAGGGAGTGATGTTTTGCAGAGCCTGTCGGCGAAAGGGTCAGATATGTCTACAGCACCAGTATATGTGGTATCATGACAGATGAGTTTAGCACTAATCAGGTCCTTTCCTTTTAGGTTACAGACATAACTGTAAAATGCCTTGTGGTTGTCCTTTGTGGAGGAAACTAATTTGGGCCCATACTTTGTTTTGGAGGACTTTGCATCACATCTTATCTGCTTAATCATGCTGCTGAGGTAGTGTTGCTAGTTCAGGGGTCTCCCTCCCTCCTACTCTTAGGGTGCAATTTCTCCCTCTTACTGTAAATCCTGTTAATGGCAGTTGTCCACCTGGCATGGTTGCGCTTCCATGATAAGCTTGATATGCATCTATCAGGTACAGCCGATGCAATGCAGTTATACAGCTGTTTGCATAAGGCATTGCTGTAGAGCTCAGCATAGTTGTAGTTTCTTGTGAGGGGGGAGGTGCAGTGAAACTATTGATACCATTCTATAAGAGGTTATAATCTGCTTTGTTGGTGTTTATGACTTTATCCTTTGCAGGGAGGTGTCAGGCCTGATACTTACACTGAATGAGACCAATTAGCTGTCAGAGCTTACCAGGGAGGAGCACACAGTGGGGGTGCTACAGTGGTCCCCACATAGGTAAGCACACCATCCAGTATGTAGGGTCCCCTTATGGGGGTGTCAACCAGCTGGTCCAGGGTATTGTAGTTAATGAGGTTGAGATATCTTTATGCAAGTGACTCTGAGCATGACTAATATACACAGTCGGTGGGTAGTCACAGTCATACAACACAGTGATGTTAGGCTGTATCGTGATAGACTCAAGTAGATGCAAATAAGCAGAGTAGGTGTCCTGATTCATGGAGGGACTCCTGTATCAGGCAATTACTTGAATAGGTGCCTACAAACAGTCAAAACTACCCAAATTGTCTGCAAGGCATCATACTGTATAACAATCTGGATGTGCATGTATCCTTAATGAATATTTATACATTGCCTCTGTTACCTTGCATGCCATCAGTTTGAGGTTTGCACATGTGTAAGGAGTTGTACACTGGTATGACTGGGTTGCTCTCCACACCCTTGACCCAGGTGTCTGTGACTGCACAAATGTCTGTGTCATCCAAGGTGAGGTCAACTTCCATTATGTGGAGTTTCGTGTTGACACTCCTAGCATGTAGCAGATTAATCTTGAGGTTGTTTATAGACAGGTTTTTTACATTGGTATTTTGTATCTGGGACATCACCTAAAAAGGGCACTATGGGGGTGCCAAGAGCCTTGGCCAGTAGTCAAAATCCCATGGGTGACAGATGATGACCATCTAAGTGAAGGCATTGAGGTGTGTTGAGGATGTCAGACCCAGCCGACAGATAGTGGATCCCCTTCAAATGACACCAGGTGCTAAGTCAAGTATTGAAGTCAATCATTTTCATTTTGTACTGATGCATCATCCCAGGTGAAGGTAATAACAAGACGAAGGCCAAGGGCATCCCTGCTTGAGACACTTAGTCTTAAGAGCTCTGTCATGTCTCTCTTCATACAGTCCGGAGAGGTATGTCTCACATCATACAACACAACAATAACTATGATGTAGTCATAACAGTATCTGTTGTTCACAGACTTGAGTGCATGTGTGATATGCAGTATCAGGGCACGTCACAGACAGCTGACTATGACCTTTCACTTATGTAGCCTGTTGGGAGGGACATCAGTGTGTGTCATGATGTAGTCACCTATGGCTAAGTTTGATATCGTTTTTTGCCTTAAGGGCTTGAGGGGTAAGACAGTGGTGTGTGAACTATTATGTGTACTATTCTACAGAGGTAGTGTTATATGTAGCATGCTTATGTTTTTGTTTATAAGGTGTCTGGTGTGCGTGTATGTTAATGGAAAGGAGCTCTTCATATGTAAGTATGTGTGCTGTGGTTTTGGAGGAAGTGGGAGGTTAGGTGTGCATGTTGGCAACCTGGTCATTGTTTGATGTATCATATGTTTGCAGTGAAGATGTGGATGTCCTTGTATACACTGGGAATGTGTACAACTTTGCAGTCATTATTTTGCACTTGCACATCTAAAATGCCTGTCAAACAACCAGACAGCAACTGGATGATGTGCGACATGATGTGGGAACACAGTGTTGTGTTCCGGGAACATAAATGTACAGTATGACAGTACTAGGGCATGTGGAAAGAACAGCAACATTGCCCAACGGTGGCCACTCCTTTGCAGTAGGCCTCACAGCCATGTCACCCAAATCACCACCATAATGCTCCTTAAGGGCAAGCTGCATGATTTGCTGTGAAACTCGTACCTAACATGGATCACTGGCTCTGTGGAGTTTGCAACAGCAAACTTGGGCATCTATGTCACCTGCCATTCACCATTATATTGTCATGCAGCAGCTGTGCTCCTTATCACCATCAGATCAGCACCCTAGTGAAGCCCTCTGGGCCTCAGAACCCACGGCATAAGACATATGTCAATTGCCTGATCTAGCTATTAATCAAGGCATCTACCAGAAAAGGCTACAAGATGCTTACACAGTCTTGCATCATCTGGGACAAGTGTGTGGATCAACAAACATTGTGTGGCCTGCTTCATATCTTGAGCTTGGTGCTAATGTTTTGTTTCATGTGAGAGAAAGCGAACGGGAGATTTGTACCCCAGCAGTGTGTGGCTGCGATGAGAGCAGTATTAGTAGTAGCCAGGCATCAGCAGCTCTGGTGACGCCCCACTTTTCATCAGTCGGCATGAGGTAAGTTTTTGTTTTCAGTAGGCACTGCTTGATTAGTGTCTAACTTCAAAATAACTGCCTATATACTCCATCCTTAACTGTACATGGTGTACACATTAGTTTCCCCTCCAGTGTTTGGCAGTGCTCTGTACAGACTCAGAAGTCCTATGTAACACAAATGCATCCTACCCTCGCTGTACTCTAGTTCCTCTGTAGTTGAAACACATCTGGGGCTCAATGACATGTTACCAGTTCTATGACAGGCTTACTGACTAATCCCATTCCCCATAACTATATTCTACCATATGCATCATGTTAGAGACAAAAGAATTACATACTTGATGGAGTACAATATACCTGTTTTGAAAAAAATTGATATATATGTCTTGTGCCAATGAGTTCATAGAAAGTAACTGTCATACTCAATGGTTTCCCTAGTTAGCAGTTTTCCATTTCAAGTTGGTCCTCATTAGCAGGAGATTACCTCAGAACCAATCTGTAGTTGAGTACTGCTAAGTGAAGTATACACAGGAGATTTTCAGTGTAATCAGCCAATCTCTGGCAACTATTGCAGGTGATTTAAGGCCTCAGTGTAGAATCCACCCCCTTCTCATATGATGGGCTGGAAATTCTGGGTATAAATACTACATCAGCACAGAGTGAATGTTTGTAGTACATATTTCTTACATACAGTTATGTGTGTGCTACAGGCTGCAGCTGATGCTACTGCTGCAGGCATGAAGCATAGGGAGAGAGGCCACAGAATGTGGAGGACAACACCTATGAATAAAGGTGTGACCACTGGCAGCTCTGGTGTACAGCCAGAGGCTGATTGGGGAACCCATCCCACAGGTTATTGAGGTATGTGTTTAAGGTAAGTATGTTAACCAAAGGTATCAGTAACAGAGTAATAGGCAAAATGTTTGTTGTGTGCTTGAACAACATAGGGGGCAAAAATACAATTATGTCAGCCATTTGGGCAACTGCCAGGTCATGTGGTGCATTATGGTAGTCATTTGGAACATGTGTTCTGGCAGTCCTTGTTGCTAGCAGGACCTCCATATGTGTATGTTAGGTGTACAGCTGTGCTAATCTGTAATATCATTAGCAAATGGTGTGCTGCAGTCTAATATTAGAGGTCATCCTTTGCATTACCTAAGTTAAAAATTCATTTGAATGCATATTAATGTATAACCTCACACTCTATGCACTTTGTAGTGTTGCTATAGGGCTATGTCACCTGTGTTCCTATCTGCAGGCCTTTACCATCCATCATTTAACAGCAGACATTCCACTTGAAATCCATTGGGTGGATAAATAGTTGATGACACAGACAGTCATTGCTGGATTCATAATAATCTCTTTATTACTCCAATAACTATTTCCTAGAGTTGACTCAAACTCTTTGCAACTCCCATAGCTACTCAATACACAATTTCAACTTTATAAATATTGTAAATAGCATACACTTCAAATGTAATGAATGTATATTTCAAATGAATCTGTACAGTACAGCCATCAGATATATCACAATTAACTTTGCTGATCAAGCCTGATACTGAATGTACATATCTGTAAACTGTACTTTATTCTGTAACTTTTATATTTTTGTAACCTTACTGTTTTATGTTTTATGGAGCTTTTCTCCCCAGGTCTCCACTGAAAACGGGCACACTTGGGCCCAGTGGACTTCCCCGGTAACCAAACTGAAATAAATAAATGTATTTTAAATGCTACACCCCTCTGGATTTGAACCCAGGACCGCATGTGCCAAAAAGTACTGTTTACAAAGCATTTAACAGACTGAGCTACTGAGTCACCATTAAAGCAAGTCTATTTTTCAAGATATGAGTGCACACTTACAAGCTGTGACATACCTCATTTACATCCATTATTATGTGCATGGGTCTGATAGGATACATTTCTCCACCAGAGTCTAAGTTAAACATATATTTGCCATTACTGTATTAGCAGGTGTATTTTTATATGTTGCTGATAGAAGTGCACATTTACTTGCTGTTAGAGGCTTTCTAGTATTGTATTCCTGTACCAGACTCCAAGTTACACTCCCAGTTTTTCCATTACTCCTTAAGGAAATTTGAGCAATGTGGTGTGATGTGCGGCAAATTATGTTTACTTGTCAATTGCTATGTTTTACTTAAACCACTGCTTTTAAATAACAGCTGTATAGCTTGGTGGGTTGATGCACTGGTCTGCAGGTGGAATGGTCCTGGGTTTGAGACAGGGTGCAGGTGCACATTTTGCATGTGATTACTATTATTTCACAGACATATGTCAATTTAGCACCATTTAACTGATCTTAGTGACACTGCACAATGTGCCACATTGTGCAAAATATCTTTAAAGAAAAGAAAAAAATGGACAAATAGGACAGTGGTGAAATGGGGTGCTAGCAGGGGAAATCATAGTAAAAGGCAGGAAGGGTGTAGGAAAGAACCATAGCTATCCATTTCTTGTACAGCAGCAACTGCTCATTTTAACAGAATTTGTAGATGATTTTGGACTGTCACTCACAGAGGGGTGAGGACAACATAAGTGCATTACCAAGCCAATTGGACCAAACTCAGTGTGTCTAGTGGACATGTGTGAAATGGAGAGCTATGTATGGGACAATATTTTTTTTTGGGACAGGTGCCCATTTCTTTTTTTAAGATGAGAGTGGAATGTTGGTGACAGGACATATGTATGTGTGGTGGATGTACGTTGGGAGGTTGAGGAAGCATTTGCAGATAGACAAGACAGACAAGACAGCAGATAGGGTCAGTGTGGGACACAAGAGAGGGATAAACACCTTGGTTGGGGAGGGTGTTGTGAATCCCAGTCCCTTGAGCATCACACACTGCAGCAGTGCAACTCAAGTCCTCACCCATGGGACTGTCAGCACTGCTACTTCATTTCCCCTGTGGTGGCAGTGGTGAACACCAGCGTCTGAGGCAGGGCTTCGCCTCCAGGATGGACAGCATGCTCTCTATCCAATGTAGGCATGCACCAAGAGTTTGGCACAGCAACCCATGCACCATACCTGGCAGTTCTTTACAGGTGACAAAATCAACCACTCCACCTTCAGAGGGGGGCCCAACCCCAGCCTGTGGGGCAGATCTACCTGATGTTGCAGGTAGTGCAGGGGCAGCAGAGGGGGCACTGTCAAACTGTGGCCCAGATGTGCTGGGCCCTGGTGCCACAGCCAGAGGAACCAAGGTAGGGGGATCACCATGAACCAGCATACCTTGTCATGCTGTAGAAAATAAATATAAACATATGGTTAGAATAAATGTAACCAAACAGATGTTAGTATTAACATTATAGAACATAATAATGAGTAATCAAATGAAATATACAGGATTATAATAAGGATAACAACAGTAAGTAACATTAGTACAATTATTTTAATGGCAAACCAATATGAAATTATACATAAGGCCAACATTACAGGTTGTTACAAAAATGTATATTAATATGAAATCATAATAATAAATAACATTAATAAATTAAAGAAGAGAAGGGTTGGGATTAGAAAGAGAAAAATAGCATTAGTAACTTTGCAGGTAATATTGCTACACAGGCTACTATTACATACCTCTACATATGTACAATGTCAGTTGGGAGTACAGTGAATGCAACTACTGTATAGATGATGCTGCATGTACATAGCTCTCAACCTGTTAGCATAGGACAGTATGGGCCAAGCTGTAACACATGGTGGGGTGGAGGCACTCCTACTGGGTACAGTTGAACATAGTGTGCTCATAGAATAGTAGCAAGGTGTTCTGATAACACATTTGCCACTGAATTGCTTTCCAGGAAATGTCATTTGTCTGCTAACCAAGGACCAGACATATGGGGCATTACTCATTACATTCTGAAATTGTGACAGTTGAGAGGTATCTTCGTGTACCCTATGTAGAGTAGACAGCCGTTGAATACTTAGTTGTCTGCTAAGGGATTAGAACCCACAAGCTATGACTCCAGGGAAAATGTGTATTGAATTTCACAATTGACTACTGTCAGATTAGAATGCACATCTAGTGACTAAAGGCATACTGCACAGTTATTTGAAAGAATCCTTATCAAAGCACAGTCCTGCTTTAAACTTTATTGCTAATATACCTTCAAATCTAGCATTTATACAAATGGATATCTGACTGAACTGCAGCAACCTTCCCCATATACCTTGTTCCTTGAGTGGGTGGAATACAGAGCATTATTTTTCACAAAATGGCCAGAACACAGTCTTGAACCTTACTGTAGGTAGTGCACTACATTTTTCAGGCAGTTTTTCTGCATTCTTTATTTATGTCCCTTCTACAATTGACTGGAAGCAGGTTAGAACGCACATGCAGTGAATAACAGAGTTGTGTGCACCTATTTGTCTGAAAAATGTAAATTTTAAAGCACCATCCACCTTTAAAATGTATTGATTACTGTTGCTCCAAGTCTGGCATGTACAACATGGATAGCTGTGTCAGACCTATAAGAAATAACCCGTATACCTTGTCATTACTTGAGTGCAACCTACAGCATATGTCACACAATGAGCAGAGCAGAATAGTGGCCAACTGTTAATCTGTGTATACCCCATGATCAACTGTTGTTTAGATACTATACTACACAGTACTGCATATTTTGTTTATTTATCTTGCTTTAGCATTTCAGCTAAACTGTGACTCATTCCTACACATATTACATTTCCCAGGTATGTCATACTTGACCGTTACGACTGCAAACTCTATAAATAATTTATTTTGACAGTATATTATGCCTTAGGTTATTACTTCCAAATTTTCTTACTTACCACACTCATGTCTCATCCTGGCCAGCCACCTTCCATAGGACTGGACATTGCAAGTTCACTTTTCTGCAGCTGTTGTAAGAGAAACAAACCATTATGCATACTAGTTCTGCACAGATTCAGCTTGAACATTTCCACAGTGAAGCCAAATATACTTACATATCTGTGGGGTATATCCAGCCCGAGCTTCTTGGACCCAGGTGTTCAAGGTCCCCCTCTTTCTACGCTTCAGGTTGTCATAGTGGTGATGACGCTGGTCACCAGTGTGGGGGATACCAGTAGCACTGGTAAGTTCCCTGGCCAATCGATCCCAGGCCTCAGACTTACATTCTGAGCACTGGTACTTGCCCTGCAGCAGCCAGGGTTCATAGTGTCTGACCTGGAGTCCAACAAACACTCTAGACTCCTACACACCCTACTTCTGCACCAGAAAGCATGCTCCCTCACTAACACCACCAGGCATATCAGCAGCCAAGGGAGAAGTCCAATGAATGGTGTGAAAGTCATGCTTATTGGCCTTAATATAGGCTGCATTCCCTCCCTTACATGTCATGCTGTAACTTTGAAAAAAAGTACCGCTTTGCTTAGCATTGCACAAGCTCGCACAACCATGTTTAAGTAGAGCTTAGCAACACACAAACAGAAAAAACATTGACCATGTTTAAGCAGTGCTTAGCGTGGCTCAGCTTAATTAACTGTAACAATTTTTGTATTTTGAGTTAAACTGACGTTTCAGTCACCCCAGATTTTCACATCACTAAATGTAAAAGATACGACTGCCAGACTCAAACCCTAGACCTACTCCACTCTAGGCCATGACTCAACCTATATAGCCACTTGGATAGTACAGACCGCTGGCCTATCTTAACATATACTACTAAGGTGCCTGTGGGCATTATTAACACCATGCCATGCAAACAGGCAGAAATATATATATATATATATATATATATATATATATATATATATATATATATATATATATATATATATATATATATATATATATATATATATATATATATATATATATATATATATATATATATATATATATATAAAACACACACAACAATTGATTACATCTGGTTTCTATTTTTAGAATGATGGCAGGTGTCTGGTATGCATGTATAAGTCAGCTCAGCATCACTAAACACCAATCTGCACAAGCAGGCACAGTAAAACAAACAAAAAAAAAGAATAAATATAAATATTTCAACCACAGCACAGTACATTAGACAGATTATTGTCTGATGGCTTACCATCTGTCCAGGAGTTTTCTGGACAGATGACAAGTACAGGACAGCCTGTACACTCTTGCTTACATGGATTTAATATCTGTGTTACCATGATCTCCCTCGGCAGTGTGCCATAATTAATATGTATGGTGCACTGCCGAGGAGGAACCGTGGCCATGTATATGAATACATTCCGTGTAGGCTCTACACGGAGCCTACACTGCTTTTATTGAATCCTGAGGCAAGTGTAGCATTAGGTTCATTAATCCATTAAGTTCAGATAGCAGGGTTTCATGAATAATTGCACAAATAATTAGAGAAGAGTTAGTAAAATGGAGCTGAAGTGAAGAGAGAAAAAGTAAGGGGGTAGAAAGGGCATTAGAAGGAGTGAAATGTAAGAAAAGTCAAAGTAGAAGTAAGCTTAGTCTAAAAAAGAGATGGACTGGAGCTGTTATAGATTAAATGGTATAAGGAGGGGAAAAGGGAAGAGATACAATGCAGTACAGGGATATGTGTGTATATATATATATATATATATATATATATATATATGTGTGTGGGTCCACTTCTAAATCTTGAACACTCATAATCTTGAAATTCAAAATACTGAAGCCAAAATCCAGAAAGTTCAAAATACTGAAAACTCAAAATACTGAATTTCATAATATTGAAAAAACAGAGTACACCACCACTTACAATATTCCAACACAACGACATAACAAAACATATTACTCTTCTCCAACTATAAGCAGGGGGGCTGTGCCTCCCACACCCACTGCTACTTAAGTATATCAACTCCGAGATCGCATTCCACAGAAGAGAATGGCAAAGATACCGTACCGTGCTTCATGACTGCCTGTTGTAACCTTAGCCATGTTCTCATGTTCTCTCTTAATGTGCTATACTACAACATAACTCATCTTAGTGTAGTAAAGTGCGATCTCTGAGCTGATATATTCAAGTAGTAGGGGGTGCAGGGGGGGGTTCCCTCCTGCTAATAGTTGGAGTAAACTAATATGCCTTGTCTTTTATTTGTTTCTCTATGTATTTCTGCTGGAGTATAGTAAGTGTTAGTATCCTGTAGTTATTTTCAATATTATGAAATTCATTATTCTGAGTTATCAGTATTTTGAACTTTCAAGATTTTGGCTTCAGTATTTTGAATTTCAAAATTATGAGCATTCAAGATTTAGAAGTGGACCTATATATATATATATATATATATATATATATATATATATATATATATATATAGGTATAGATATATACATACACATATATACTGTATCTATGTATCTCGCTCTCTCCCTCTCTCTCACTCACTCTCTCTTTCTCTCTCTCTTTATATATATATATATATATATATATATATATATATATATATATATATATATATATATGTATGGGTCCCCTTCAAAGGATTGAAATTTCATAACATCGAATCACTGATCTATGAAGACCAGATGATCGAAGTTGTGAAATATCGAACCTTGTGAATGGAGATCACTGCAAATTTTCCATTCTCTTCACTGTGGAATGATCTTGGAGTTGGTATATTTAAGTAGCAGGGGGTGTAGGGGGTGCTGGAGGGCTTGCTCTCCTGCAAAAATGTGAAATAAGTTTTCACTTGTTAGATTTTTTTTTTTTTTTTTTTTTACGGTTCGATATTTTACAACTTCGATCCTCTGGTCTTTGATGATCAGAGGTGTTTGATGTGAAATTTCAGTCCTTCCAAGGGGACCCTCTATATATATATATATCTATATATATATATATATATATATATATATATATATATATATATATATATATATATATATATATATAGAATAGAGGTATGGTTTTGGAGTGGGAAAAGTAGTTATCGGTGCGAAGTGTTACATAATTGGAGTTAGGAGATACATCGGCATGTCCATTTAGAGAAGAGATGTCCTTTTGTTTGTTCAAAGAATTCATTTCTAATGGGTAGAGGAATAGTGTTCCAAATCTTTGCCAAATGGACACTATATAGGGAGTCACCAGAGGCCACAATGTGAAATGTTAATAATAGAAATGGTCACAGACATGGATAAAGGAAAGTAGAAATTGGAGAAGTATACAGGCAATTATTTAGGACGGCAGTGAAAATGTACTAGAGCTACTATCTTCAAGCAAGCAATCACAAGGATCTACCATCAGGAGGATCGTGCAGAAACATGCATTGTTCTTTCTGGTCAGTCAACTAAAATTAAATAATAATTGTTTCATTTATGCTGTGTGGATTTTACTACAAAATAAGAGCCCTCCCTTAGTGTGGAAGACACAGGATTATTTCTCTTGGTCTCCCAAGACTGTGTTCTTATATAAAATATTTATTGATTGGCTGAAATCTAAATTTTGTCTTTTTCCTTGTCATCTATTGCCTTGTACTTGGATTCTGCAACATGATGAATTGCTGCAGTAGGAGCTACCTTTTGGGCCCAAAGGATAGACTTTTGTCTGGTGTTTTTCCCTGCGTCAGTATGTCCTGCAGGCACCAACCCTCAGTTTCAACACAGTGCGAAATTTGGAATTTCTCCATGTAAGTATCAGATTACTATGTTTTTTTTTTGAAAGTGAGTTTTACATTAAAGATATATTTATTTTCCCTTTTTCTTTAAAGTGTGGTAGTGAGATTATACTGACACCTTATAATTGTAGATTCAGTCTTAATGTGAAATGTGTCTAGTGAATGAACATGAAGTAAGAGTGTGAATGTGTGAAGTATAAAAGAACTAGAGAAAGGAACTCCAGCAAGACATGTCTGCGCACTTTGGTCTGAGCTCACTAAAAATGATAGTGCACTTACATTTCATGCAGGAGGATCATTTATCAAGGATGTCTTGGATCAGCTTAAAAAAACAACTAAAAAAATGGAAACAAGGGATGTGTCTCATGGGCAGCTTTTGATGACTGGCAGGAAGAAAGTAAAAATTATGAAAAAATGTATTGTAAGAAGTTTAAAATATAATGCTAGCAAGCCAAACATCAGGTAAAAGATGTAACTAGATAAATTAATAATTTGCAAAATGGTCCCAATTTAGCACCCGTTGCCATTTGACCCCTAACACATCCTTATGAAGTCCCCCCAGCCATGTAACTGGTAGTCAGCATCCAGGTTTTACTCCTCTGACCAATTATTCTTGGGCCCTTCAGTTACAGAATGTAAACAGATTGGGCACTTCACACATACACAGCATGCCCCAGCAATCTTATGAACAAGTAAGAAGTAGCATATGAGATAAATATAAGCTTAAAGAACTTGCATGCAAAAACAAATTATACAAAACTCAGAAGAACATTATAATAAAGACCAAAAGAGCATTAACAATGTACAAATATCTGTGCAAACTAATTCAAATTGTAACTTGTGTTTTAACTGAGCGTGACAAAATCATTTGAGAAATAGCTGTGTCTTCCTGCAATATGCCAACTCAGCTATGCAACACACTAACCATTTCACTGCAAATTCAAGACATCGTAACTCATTCTTACAATGACATGCCCTCACAGATTCAGTAGCTCACTCCCTCTGGGAATTCCACAGTCACCATCCTTCAACACTGCCTAGTCAGAAGACAGGTAGGACAGCCATGTGGTCCTGTACTACTGCTGCCCACTGGCCACCATCACTATTTACACTGGTGTTAGGAATAACAGCAAAAGCTTCATTGCCATAGGGCAGTTGTTCACCAGAATGGTACATGTGGTGCAATGGCTGGGTCATACTGAAGGGACCTCCCAGACTTATCCAGGCAATGGCAATGGGATTTCATCAGGACAATTAGTCACTCAGTGAAAATCTGTGTCCGGAACAGGGTGGTGCTGAAGTCCTCCTCAGCAACTCCCCTAGGATTACAGACTGACATCATTAGCTACAGTTCAAGTTGTTAGTCTGCATCACCTGCAAAACAAAGAAGTGCTCTGCAAGGCCATGGAATGTATTATCATGGAACTTATAAACAAAGACATTGGCAACCTTCAAACACTGGACCCCACCCAGTTTGGGTTCGTGAAGGGCCGATCTTGTCTCCTGAACCTGATTGACTTCTATCACTCAGTCTCTACAACTGTGGACAAGGGTAAGGCAGTCCACACAGCCTATCTGGACCTCGCCAAGGCCTTTGGCACCATACCCCATGCTGGAATCATAGATAAACTTACTAAGCTGGGCATTAATCCCTACATCACCCGATGGGTTGCCAACTGGCTTACTGACAGAACCCACACTGAAAAAGTAGCCAACTCCAAATCCAGCTCCAGACAAGTGACAGGTGGAGTACCTCAGGGTTCAATCCTGGGACCACTCTTGTTTGGCATCTACTTCTCTGAAGTACAGGCCAGCACTAAAGAACTCTGGCTAACAAAGTTTGCAGATGACTGCAAACTGGGAGCCATTATTGAATCTCCAAATGATGTGGATATTCTACAAAAGGGCCTTACAGAAACAGATTCTTGGTGCCAGAGCCATGGGCTCAAGCTCAATGCCAAGAAATGCATAGTTATCCCCTTTGGGAAAAAAACATGTACCCAGGAATTACCACATAGGTGGCAGTACACTAAACACCGAAAGTGTGATAAGAGGCTTAGGGACACAGGTGGACAGTGGTCTCACCTTCGATAACCACATCACCACAACAGTCAGGAAATCCTTCAATGTGCCACACCTCATCACTAAGGGCTTTTCATCCAGAAAAAAGGAGGTCATTGTCCCACTGTATTCATCCCTCATTAGACCCATTATAGAATACAATGGCCCGTTTGGTATGTACCTCTCAAGACATCTGCAACAACTGGAAAAGCCACAGAAATACCTCACTAAAAGAATCACAGGCCTAAAGCAGATGCCCTATGCTGACCATCTAAAAAAACTCCAGCTATACTCTGTCACATATTGTCTACTCAGAGGTGATCGCTGCTTAACATACAAGGCCATGTCAAACCCAGAGCTGTTGGACATGCTACTTAAAGAAATCCAAATCTTTCAGAGCCACACGCTCCAGGGATCTAAACCTTGTCATCACAATGAACAAAACATGCTGGAGGGATAAGCTCCTGACCCAGAGACTCCCAAGACTCTGGAATAGACTGCCTATACATGTCAAGCAGAGCGCCTCTTTGGCCCTCTTCAAAAGGAACCTTGACGATTGAATGGGAGATAAAAAATTCACCCCGGTGATCACATCAGTCACCCTGCTAGACAGGGGTCCAGGGAAGTAAATATTTTGGGAAGAAATAGCCAGGGAATTGTTATGGCTAGGCTTGTATCTGCTCTAGGGCCAATAGCCTAGTACCAACCTATGAACCTATAAGGGAGGGGGCACATAAGAGTAAAAGGAGATTCACTAATAAGCAATGCATTTTGTAAAATACTGCCTACAAATAAAAGTAGGAACAGTTTACACTTACCAATAATATGACCATGGGTGACCACCACGAAGTGGCAGTAAGGGGGGGGGGGGGTTGTGCTAGATGTGAGAATCATGGGCACTGCCATGATTCTGGTCTAACAAATTAATGATGCACCCCTATGCATCACACACTACATAGCAACTGATGGCATGGAAGCCATTCCTGTACTGATACTGTGCTTCCTGTGGTCCAGATAAGAGTTGAAATGGTAACATGGGTGCAATGTATAACACTAAGCACCTCAGGAAATCTTGCTATTCCATAGAGGCAGTCATGGTTCTGGCTTGTTCCTGAGGTAATAGTGGCAGATAATTGTACTGATCTACATAAGCCAAGAGTATGTTGAGGAACTGCTGAAGTGTCCTTGAGGCAAAAGCCTGTGAAACATTCAATGTATCTCCAATTTGTTTCTGAAAGACTACTTTGGCAAGCATAGTGAGGGCTATACATACCCAGATATTTACAGGTATAGAATGACCACATACCCCCCCAGTCCTTTTGACGGGCCATACATGCTCACTAAATCTCATACTATATCCCTGTCCACTGTAAATTTATCCAAACATTTCTGGATCAGCAAAGTTAAAATGACTCATTCTTTTCCTATATCTGTCCATTCTCAGCCAGTGGGCACCACTCAGCAACAGTGGCCCACGCACAGCTGAGACACTGAGACTCACAGCTCACAATAAGAAATAGCCAAGGTAGCAGTAACTGCACCATCTTCATGGGTTGCAAAGTAGATAGGAAAAGTGTGACTTTCCTTTCATAAGGCTTCTGTACATGGCGTCACTGTGCATAAAGAGTGACTATGAATCACAGAGAGGCAAGAAAGTTGCCTTACTAACTTAAGATAGTCACAGAATTTTCAGTCAGTCCTCATTTACATATTATTACAATCTCATTTGTGTAAGTTCTTCCTAAAAATACTTAATTTGTTGCACCTAAGTACAGCCAATGGCTATGAATTGTGCCTGAGCTGTGTAAAGTGCAGCCATCCCAAAAACTCATTATACCTAATTGCAATGGCTATGAATACCACCGTTAACCTTGAACTTAAACTGGAATCACCTTATTGCCAGAACAATGTCAGCACACATGACACAAACAGGTAGAAATCTTATTACCAGGATTATGTAAACTGACTTTGGGACTCAGGTGGACAGTAGTCTCTCCTTTGATAGTCACATCACCACAGTAGTCAGGAAGTCCTTCTACGTGGCACACCTCATCATAAAAGGGTTCTCATCCAGGAAAAAAGAGGTCATTGTTCCCCTCTGCTCGATACTCATTAGACCCATTATAGAGTACAACGCCCCTTTTGGAATGCACCTCACAAGACATCTGCAGCAGCTGGAAAGGCCACAGAAGTACCTCACAAAGAGGATTACTGGCCTCAAACAAATGCCCTAAACTGACCGCCTCAAAAAACTCCAGCTTTACTCAGTAGCATATTGCCTACTCCGAGGTGATCTCTGCCTAACATATAAAGCTATGTCAAACCCAGAGTTGTTGGACATGCTACACCTAAAGAAATCCCAATCCCTCCAAGCTACACGCTCTAAGGGCCTAAACCTTGTCACCACAATAAACAGGACATGCTGGAGGGATAGATTCCTGCCCCAGAGACTTCTCATACTCTGGAACACGCTACCCATCTATGTCAAGTAAAGTTCTTCATTAGCACTCTTCAAGAAAAATCTTGATGAGTGGATGGGAAATAGGAAATAAACACTTCTGTGTCTCTGCTCGACAGTGGCACAGGAAAATAACTTTCTTGGATGGCGTAAGCCAGGGAACCTTGTTGGCTAGGCTTACATAGACCCTTGGGCTGATAGCCTTGTACCTACCTATGAACCTATGAATCTATGACTACTTTTAAAAGAATGCTTATCCTTCAGAAGGCAGACAAAGACAGATTTACCATGCATTTGCAGAGCACTGTCTCTTCTCAGAGCTGCCTATAAATGATAAAAGTGTTTCTGTTCCTCAAACACCACTGCCTGCTTTTCTCAAACTGTTTTCAAGATGTGCACAAGTTAGTAGAGAAAATGGAAACACATTTTCTAACTATGCAGTTTTATTCCCGTCTGCACAGAATATATGCAAATGAAGCCATGTGTGATAAATGCTGCTGACTCACTTTATGTTGTTACTCTGCACTTGGCATGAAGTGTTGCTTGGTGCTTGGGCTTGCCTCTGACACTACATTACACAAATACCTCTACCTGAGATAGAATAGGGCCATGCATTCATGAAGGAGGCTTGTACAAACATGTGCATCATGCTTTTGAGCAGTTTCAAGCAGTGCTGCATGCTGCTCAAAAAGCACACTGTATGTTTGATTTACAGCTACCATGTTACTCCTCTCAAACGTACCACCATTTTTTATAAACATTTGCACAATGGCTACCTCTGCAAGTGCCCAATGAACAGTGCTTGCATGGCACAACATGCTGTTTAAGGAAACAGTTGCTGTACCCTTTTGATGGTCCATTCTACAAAGCTGATGCCTGGTATGACCTCAACTATGGGAATAATTAGGATAGAGGAACAGTGCAGGCATCAATATGATGGCCTGCAATGCCATCACCCTGATGGTCTCCATATTGGGGAGGTGAAGGTTAGGCAATTATGCCCCAAATGTTAATATAATTGGACTGGATTCTTTTGTTTTGTTTTAGGTAAGTGTGGTGAACTGTTCTTCACACAGGCAAGTCTTTGCCTCATTCACCATACTACAAGTGTGTTGGCTACAGTGTGGCGTCAGATCCATAGCCTGCTGATGTAACTCTTAGTGCTGTTCTCTAATCTGGTGCCCTTCAAATCTAAGCCATGGAACAAATAAATAATAAAGTCCTTGTATATGAGGACAGAGGGAAAAGTTCCCCATTATGCAAAATGTAGCAAAAGCCATGCTACTTCTTATACCATACAAAATGTTCTGAAATGCTTCAGCCTTGACCACAAATGCACTTTCGGCATTAATTTTGAATGCTGGTAGTGCAATGCTGACTGAATGACATCTGATGATTGTACTTCCTAGCACCTTGTGCCTGTGGCAGCCACTCAAGTTGCACTACCCTAGGTATGTCTCTGGGTGGAGGTATTGTTGTGATGTAGTGTAAACTGCCAATTAAATTTGTTGTCATTTCTATTGGGATCTGTTACATGATGGGGTTATGCTATAACATGTTAGGGTGTCTGCACTGTAGCTTGTGTTACCTGTTTCTGCCAAGACCATGTTTTTGTGTGAATACCTTAACATATGGACAGGAGACAGGCACCTACCAGATACCTGGAATGCAGCCAGTGTAACATACATAAAGAAATGTAAGTTGTCTTTGTTATTTTATCATCCTGTTTTTACACCTGTCAGAGTTCTCTGATTTAGCCCTTTCTCTTTCAGCATGAACAGAACAAGGTATGAATCATGGTTCCTCCCGCAGGAGGCAGTAGAGATTACTGGCCAGGTAGAATTAGATCTATTAACTAATACTGGTTTGTTTTTTTAAATATGTTCAGTCTATTGGCAAGACAGATTCACTTGTGACAAACTTCATGTGTCTCCTACCTGCAGTTCCCCATGATATGCATGCTCAGCTGACAGATCCATTGCTGCCCAATTCCTGCTAAGGCCATAGCTGAGGAGACTGATGGCAATGGGGGTGGAAGTGCCTTGCTGAAGTAGAGTACCAGCCTATTACCATTGGTAGGCCAGTACCTTTGACCAAGTGACCCAGCTGCAACTGGAGGAAGTGGTGGAGGTTGAAGCAGACAGAACACTGGGAAATACATAGCACAGACAGACAGAAAACTAATGGAGTGGATTGTCAATATTTTCAAGAGGCCTACCCTCAACATTGGGCTACCAGGGGATGATGTGGCCTTTACCACTGGTCACCCTGATCAGTAACATAATAATGTCTCTATGAGATGGAGTGGCAGATGGAACATTGTTGCTCATACCTCAGCCTATTCCCATCCTGGTGTGAGCCCTTCCTCTTGCATCATTCCCCATACCTTGTGCAGTCTGCTAACCTCCCTATCACCATTTCTATGTTCATCCCATGTCTCTGCTGCCTAGTGTGTGTACGTACATCTGGTTCCTTCCTGTGCCGATGTATATGTGTCAGTATATGCCCTCTGTCCTGACCATTTCCCCTCCTCCTTTCTCCCTTTCATACCTTCCCTCTTCCATAGGGGCCTATCACCAAAAAAAGCAAAGTCCAACCTTCTCCCAGTTCTACATGTGATCCCTCACCATGTCTCTTCACTCGCTACTTCACCATTTTCTTACTTTTCTATACATCTCTTTCTTTCCCGTTCATGCATCTGACAGGTATCCACATATGTGGATATTATAGTGCTGCAGTTGCAAATATTGGATCACTATATACCTTTATGATTCACTTGTGCCATTCCACTGATGGATGTGATAATATGGCAATATAACCTCTATATGTACTGCTTTATTCTGAGATGCAGAAATCTCTGAATTCATATTTTCATTTCTCACAAGATTCACACAAGGAGTGGTACAGATCTTCCATGGTCTCTCCCCTGTGCTTCTGTACATGTGTTTCAGTACACAGATATGTACAGTTGTGTATTTACTGTGCTGCTTATTTATGGAGCGTGGAGCACAGACACCTTCACAGAAGTGCTGTCTTTTTCACTTTGAGTATGTAATTAGTGTCATCATTGCCACATAGTGCCATCAAGTTTTACAAACCTTCACAAAGCAGCACATCTCTATGAATCCCTGCCAGGTTTTCACTTTTTGTCACTGTCTGTCACCCATCCTTCTCTGCTACCAAATATTTTAATATCTAAATAATAATGAAGTACTGTCTGTCTTAATAGTCTTATTATAATAATTAAGGATGATTTTCATGGGAAATGCTTTTTTTGTTTGCATCTCATGCTTTGTGTTTTTGTTATGTCCTTTCCTTCCATATTACAATGCTTATGGTAATTGAAAAGCTTAATTAAATTTTAGTTAAAAAAAGTGACAAGGACTTTTTAGTTTGATCCAAAGATAAAATGACCTTTTTGTCCTACTGTATTCCAAACAGTGAGCTATTTATTTTGAGACTTATATGCAACTTATGAGTTATCACATGATCACTTGCTTATATGATTATGTTAAAATTTTAATTATGCAGTCATCATGTAGAGATAACATTGAATGATGATTCCTTCGAGTAGCCCAAACAACAGGACTGACTTTTTTGCAGCGTCATCTCAAGCATCTTCTAAGTCATGTCTGTAAAGCACTGACTCAACGTCATTGCAAACATTACATGTTGTAGAACTCAAACAAATAAACAGACAGACAAACAAACAAATAAAATGAAATAAAATCAATCATTTGAAGTACCAGATATAAACTGGACATAGGAAATAATAATTCAATCATTGATTAAGTAGCTGCTGTCATTCCAGAGATCCACTATGCGAAACAAGATGCCTGACAGTCCATGTTTCTTCTGTAAGGATGGTCTACCCCTCTCGTTTCAGGACTTTTACATACTGGGGACAGAGCCACGATGGCCAAGAGAAGGCAGCACATTTTCAGAGCTCTGTAGAAATATATAAAAAAATCAGGAAATTTGTACTTTTTCTAGTAATGTTTTTCATAAGTTATAAATAATACTACTACTCTATTCATTACCTTCAACTTTGGAAGAAATAGTCAAAAAAGTTCTTGTCATTTTAACTGGAGATAATTCTAGCAAAAGAAAATGAATATCTCTAAACACTCACACTTTGATACTGTCCCGAGGAAAGACCTGCAACAAGTGACTTCTACATTACAAGAATTATCTCTGAAAATGGATGGATTCCAACAAAATTTAGAAAATCAAAGAGAGACTTCGTATAAGCAAACAGACATTCTTAAGGAACTTATTTAACAACTTAAAAGTTCTGATATGAAAACTGCCCTGAGTGATATGGATGGCAGATTAAAGGAAGAGGAAACCTAAACAGACTTTCTACTCAAGCAAAATGCATATTTTCTTAAGAAGCTGAATGATCTAGAGAATAGAGAAAGAAGAAATAACATCAGAATCTTTGGACTCCTGAAAAATCTGAAGGCGATGATATACTTTCTTTTTTAAACTCCTGGATTCCTGAGATCTTAAATTTACAAGGGGGACTATCATTTGGCATTCAAAAAGCCCACATAGCAGTCGGTTAACCTATTCCATCTGCTTCTTCTCCACCATTCATGGATAAAGATTTAGCTCTTAAAACTGCCTGGAGGAAAGCCCCTTTAATGTATAAGCATAACATGCTCAGATCTGATAATGATTATTCAGCCAAAGTGATGGATATGAGGAGAAAATGCTGGCCTCTTGTCAAAACTCTTAAACAAAATAATATAAAGTCTCAAATAATATACCCAACTAAAATCAAAATCCATCTTCAGAATGAAATTAAAACCTTCAATAACGTAGAAGAAGCTCTGTCATTCACCAGTAATAATATTATTATTATTCCTAATTGAGAAGATATGGACTGGTTAGCTCCTTTCTTGAAAATAACCTAAGAAAAAAAGTACCTGGACCGATTTAAAGAAAAAGAAACAAAAGACAGATCTCTGTTCTATAAGTAACAGTAAAAGTGCAAAAGCTTCAACTTCTAAGTGACATTTTCCTGTTTTGCTTCTATAATATTCAATAATTTCATTGACCTCAAGCATCACTCATCAAAATCCATCATGAGTAAAACAAGATGCAACAAATATCTTCCCTTTATAGCCTATAAATTATTCATCTTGTATTTATTTAAATTCAAAAAGCAGATAATTTACCTCAATAGATTCTTATTGAACATACAGGTAACTTTTTCTACTACTGTCTTTAATGAATAATATAATTATTTACTTAGAAATTCGGTTATAAACTCTTCTTTACAATGAGCTAACTTATTACTAACAAGTAAACTTATGTTGGACTAATGATGGATGTTATGAATGTGTTTTTTGTGGTCACTATTCACTCTGTGATGATTTATGATCTGGGATCCTGGTTTCATAATGTTTGCTTTGGTTATGTTAAATGGTATAACTGGGCTTTGAGATGATAAGTATGACCTATGTGTTACTTATTTTCTCTTGTGACTAGCGATGAACTTAATTGTCCACTAAACAGGAAAGATACATGTAAATAACATGTAGATTTATGCTGCTTCATTTTTTTCGCACTTGTCAGTTAATATTTATTATTGATGAAAAATGCTTGTTTAGAATTCTGTTACCCAGAGAAGATTCAAATAATTTACCTCATGATGTCTCTGTGAGCTTTATCTGCCTCAGTGAACGTCTGTTTTCAGTGCACATTTGCATGGGCTGTTTTATTCGATGGCACTTCAGTGCCAGCTTTTGTGCTCTTGACTGCTTGTTTCTTCCTGTTTGAATGGATTGAGTCACTTCCTTTCCCCTAAAGACAAGTGTTGTTGCATTTAAAGTAATAAATGACATGGTTGCTGTGATACATTGCAAATGATGTGAGATGAGAGATTTGCATAGCATCCGAGTCCCCTTCATGACAGTAATCTCAATCACAATGTATTGACATAGTCTTGCTTTTTCATTGTTACAGAAGTAACACATGTTTTACTGTTGGGCACGCAGAATTTCTTTCTGTAGCATCCCATTTAGAAACATATAGCAGACCCTGTCATTTGAAATATCTTGCCTTTTATAGGTATTGTTGTGGAAATCATTTCCTGTTTAGCAAGAAAAGACATGTTTTGGAAATACTATCATGTATTGTTCCTTTTGCTTCTCTTTCCAAAATCTTAAGATAAAGATCTTGTTTTTCTGTTTTGTTTGGTTGATTCTTGTTGATGGGATATATCTAAATAAATACACTGACTGGTCTGGAAAATGGTTTTACATTTAAACTAATCTTGGACTCCATTGTGGTACAGTAAAACATAACAACCTTCAGCCTATTATACAACCAAAAAGACTATTTGTAATCACAATTACATCATTACAACTTCATACTTAAATAAATAAATAAGTACCACATCTCTACATCTTTGTTTACTAACCTTAAGAGATTCATGGTTTTAATATGATAAAATAATGAATTAATAATAATTTATAGACTAATGTATTTTTCATTCTTGGAGATTTTAATGTACCCTCTGCTTTGGGATAATGAAGGTCAGGAGGCATACCAATAAATTAAGAAGGTTTTGGCAATCTTACTTATCGCTATTTTTCTTGATTTACCTTCTATATACCTATTTTGAATAGACTCTTTTTCTGTGCTTTTTAATTATATTTATCTTAACAACTTTAGTTTTTTATATTTAAATAATTTTATAGTCTCTCATTAATAATTGATAAAAATAATTTCTGTTTTATAGAGGAAAAATTATTATAAATTTAATTTATGCATATAATATAGTCTCCATTAATTACAATCTGGTCTATAGAGCTTAACTCCACATGGTTTGTTAGTTAAGTGGGCTAGTCTGATGGATCTTTTGTTTATCTATTGAGTTAGGAATTTTGCTAATTCCATGATTGATGTTAAATATTTAATTTTTGTTTATAATAATATCTTATTCACTTTTATTCTTGTTATTTTTTCTTTAGTAGGCCTGAATAATTATTTCTAAACTTCCAAAAAAAGAGCCATGGGATGTCAATAATAATATGCAGATTGTTAAAATCTTATATACATATAAAGGGATATAACGTTGTTATCCTTAAATGCTAATGGTTTAAATCATCCAAGGAAGAGTTCAATTTTAATAAAATACCTGAATAATAATAAAATTCAGGTAGTCTTCCTTCAAGATTCGACTTGAAATCAACTGAGAGGAATATTCGGGTGTTGGGAGGGTGGCTTAATGGCTAAGTTGTTTGCCTTACAAACACAAGGTGCAGGGTTTGAGTCTCACAAGGGATGATTGGCTAAGCTTAAAATGGCTCGCAAGGGCAGTTAGCTTAGTACTAAACTATGAACATCTGGAATCCTGGTAATTTTCCAGTCCTTTCATATTCTTCTTACAAATCTAAAAGAAGAGGGGTTAAGATTTTATGGAAAAAAAATACTATTATTCCACAAATAATTTCTAAACATGAAGATTAGGATGACCTTTTTACTCCTGCCATTCTAAAGTTTAATAATAGCATATGGACTCTGGTTAATCTTTATTGGTTTTCTGGCATGGGGAAAAATATTGCTAAAAAACATTTACATTTTATTTTGAATAATTACAAAGGTAATTTAATCTTAGGAGGAGATTTCAAATGTATTTTGGAAAAGTCTGACACTACTAGCAGTAGAACCTTAAGACTTTCTTCAACTGCAAAACTTTTTTATAAATGGATCTACTCTTAATTTAATTGCTATATTTATATAAAGACTCTAAATCCTTATTATATTATCATTAAAACTACAAATATGGTATGCAAACTAGAATTGCTAGAGTTTTGATTTCTCAAGATTTAAGTTTCAACATCTCAAATTTTAATATAACCCCATGTTCCATCTCTGTCCATGAAGCCCTTATTACAAAGAACCAATCCAACTTTAAAAAATCTCTCTTTTTAACCAGAATTCCAGATTATATAACTAAATCAATGACTTTAAACCATGGTTGATTTCTGAATTAAACTTTTTTCTTGAAGTGAATTTATCTTCAGATGTTAACATCCTTATGATTTGGGATTCTCTTAAAGCATATGTCTATGGTAAGATCTTAACTTGGTGTAAGAACAAAGTGAAATAATGGGATTTGGAACTACAAAGCATCTAATCTCAATTATCAATAGCTAAATCAAAATGTAATAAAGAAGTTAATGCTAATACAAAAGTCATAGAAGAGTTAAATAATAAGTATTGTGATATCTTATCTCATAAAATTAATTCAACAATAGAAAGGCTGAGAATAAATTCCTATTCTTTAGCTCCTAAACATATGCATAATCTTTCTATGAAAATTAAAATCCATTCAAAATAAATAATATTGTTAAAATAAAACATGACGGTTCTAAAAAAATTCTCTGATATTGGTTATTTTCTGGATGCTTTTAGATATAATTTCTCAATTCTTAATAAGATAGATAATATAGACACTAAAACCATACATTTAGATTTAGAACCGCTAAATGTTAATAACATTTCAGAAGAATTAAAATCTAAATTACAATCTGGCATCTCTCTTAAAGAAATTACTGATAAAATTAAAAAATAAAAACCAATAAAACCCCAGGCATGTATGACATAATAGCCGAGATATATAAGCTTTTCCCACTCTCAACTATTACTTTTTTACATAAAACTTTGAATGAAATACATTACCAAAATATGATTTCTCCTTCTTAGAAATATTCATTAATCAATCCTATTCTAAAAGAGAATAAAAACCATTTACTTTGTTCCTCTTATAGACCTATCTCCCTGTTAAATAATGATTATAAGATTTTTAGGTCTATTATTACTGATTGAATTAAAAAATCTTTAGTTAACTTAATTAACTATGATCAAGCAGAATTTGTATATAAAAGATGTACTCAACATAACATTATATGTAGTGTATCCCTCGTAGATTTTTTAAATAAAGTAAATGAAAAAGCTCTGATAATAAGTTTAGATATTGAAAAAGCTTTTGACTCATTAGATTGCCATTATTTATTTATTTACAGTTTTAAACCTATTTGATTCCCTCTCTTCTTTTTTCTCTATCTTAATGAGCATTTATAATAATAACTTAGCTTATATGAACTATGCCCTTTTATCTCAGAATCCATTCCTTTAACTAGAGGCACTAAACAAGGCTGTCCTCTGTCCCCAATACTATTTGCTCTTGCTATTGAAATATTTGCTATTCTAATCTGAAACAACCCAAATATCAGTGATCTTGATGTATATAATCAATATTGTTATTTGCTAACAATATTTTACTACCCTTACCTAACTCAAGAGCAACTCTCACAGAATTTTAATTTACTATAAATTAATTCCAAATTGTATCTGGTCTTCACTTTAACCAATCAAAATCTAAATATTTAATATTAAACAAAAAAGAAAGTTCAAATTCATAAAGATCATATTATTGGAAATTATCCACATCTCTTGATTACTTAGGTTGTGTACTATATAACTCTACAAAATAAGCAATATCAGCTAATTATAATAGCATTTTAAAAATAATTTCAAATCTTACCAATAAATGGAATAAATTATTTATTTCCTTTAAAGATAAGCTTCAGTTAATAAAAAATTATTCTTCTTCCCAAAATTTTATATATAATTCAAGCTTTATCTTTTCTACCAGAAAATAATATAATTAGTAATAGAAATAAATTTCTATTAAAATGCATATGGTTTCCCCAATAAAAATAGAATAGCTTATCAACATCATATCAGACCTTCGGATCAAGAAGGAATCAGTTTTCCTGATAGTGATACATACATTAAAGCCTCAGTCTTTAAAATGATCTTGAATTGGGCTGATACAAATTACACTTCTAATTGAAAATCTTTACATCTAGCAATTATACAAAATGATAACCTTCCAAGATATTTATCTTTAAATAATCATACTAACATTTTTGGTGCTTTCTTTGTTTCATCATACAATATAACATTTCTTTGCCTACAAATTCTAGTTTTATAAATTCTATATTCAGTAAACATCAAAAAAATGTATTCTTTCAAATCTGGATAACAAAATTTGGTTTGAAACTTTAACTCTTTTTAGTATTAGATTTTATATAAAGTCCATAACAACATTATTACTTTATGGGAATTGAAAAACTTTTTTATTGGTGGCAATGCTTCCAAGAACTCAAAGTTAAAAAAGCTCATCAACTTTTAGAACTTGATTTAAGACCACATGATTGGCTACTGCTGCAAAGTACATTATCATATTCTAAATATCTTTCTGTAATCCTCAGTAACTCCTTTTGCAAAGACATTTCCACATTATTGTTTTATCTCTATGAATTATTTATTGTAAGTTAAATTTTGACAAGTTAATTTCAAAATTATATGTAATTCTAAGAAATAAGCCACAATTGTATGACGAATATTGGAATCATATTACCATGGGTCATATCCCTCATTTATCCCTAGAAGGTAAATCACAAATTTTATCTTCTGTTAAAAGCACATCCTGGTTACAATATTGGTGCATATTTACATAGAAATGTATATATAGAGAGAGCATTCCTAACCCCAAACAAGTTAGCTAAGTGTGGAAAGAACAAAAAAAGATGTTTGCAGAAATGTAATGCTGACTGGGTTCTGGTGTCAACTAAGTAACGTTTTACAAGCTTTGTTTACTGACTCATTCTTGTTATCAAAATCCTTAATTTTATTTAATATTAATGATAGTTTTATTCTAAACAATGTTAATCTCCCCTTATTATGGCCTATTCCTGTGGTTGTAAGGAAAAATATCACCAGGAAATGAAAATCTTCCTCTGCACCAAGCTTAATATCATTCCTGAAGGAAACTGCTCATAAAGAAACAAAAGTTAAGGAATATAAGATTCACTCTAAATTATTTACTAATAACCCTCGGAGTAAAGTGATTTCTCTCATTGACATCTACCAGACAAATCCAGAATTTGAATGACTTTAGGAATTGTAACATACATATAATTTTACTGTTTATTATCTGTTTCTTTCTTCACTAGAAATATGATTGTTATATAAAATTTTCAGGCCTTTGTAAATGATGTACATATTTTATGTCTTTGTTCAGATAATGTTATTATTTGTCTTACTTATTATTAAAATGTATTGAATTATTGTAATAATTTTATGAAAAAAAAATGAGCAAAACAGAAAAAGACTTTTGCATACTGGCAAAAGCCTTTGTTACTCCCATTGTATGTTTCTTATGCAGAGCTCAGTTGATGAACATTCCAACATAGCCAATAACACAGCAGTCCCAAATTCAGCTCAAATTTATGTGACTCTCCTTAATGCCTGAAGTCTAAATAATAAATTATCTGATCTTGAAGTACTCCTGCATTTGGAAAATATCCACGTGTGTGTGCGATTACTGAAACTTAGTCTGAATGTAAAGAGAGCACTCCTCTGTACCAGAGTTTTTCATTTTTCAAACCTTCAGGCCAATGACAACTGTGTCAGTGTCTCCATATTTGGTAAGGAAGATATTACCTCCAAGCACATCCCTGGGGATTCACAAATTGAGTTCATTGAACGCCAGATCACTCTAGGTAAAATGAAGACTGTATCCCCAGATAGTTTAATTCCTACTTTATATAATCAATATTATCTCTCTTAGACACTAATACATCTGCCACCTCTCTCTACCCATGTCCAACCAAAACCACCCACATCTCTTCAATTTTAGTCCAGTACCTACCTCACTCATAAGGAATTTGGTACGTAAACTAAAAAATACCTCTGTAGCTGTAGACCAACTACCATCAGACTACCTAAAAATGACCACAGAAGGCATATCCTTTCCTGTGTCCATGCTAATTAAAAGGTCACTAGCAGAAAGATACACCCCATCATTGTGGAATAAGTCCTACATCATACCACTGCAAAAAGGCTGCACATCTACAGAGATTAGTAACTACAGACTGATAGCAATTCTCTCCCCCTCTCCAAAATATTATAGAAATGCATCCATATGCAGCTGATACAATACCTAACCTCAAATAATCTGCACTCAGAAACACAACACGGCTTTAGGCCCCAGCACAGCACCACTACTGCTCTGCTGCATTTTACCAGTATAATAACCCAACATAAAAATAATGGCCTGCTTATGTGGACCATGTTCTTAGTCTTGTCAAAGGCATTTAACACCTTCTCACACCTCCAACTGCTTGTTTGACTCTCCTCAACAGGGCTTTCATAAAACTTGTTGTGGTTACTTAGTTACCTATCTGGAAGGCAATAAGCCATTAAATGGCAGCAAACCTACTTATCCTTTCAACCAGTTACTACAGGTGTCCCTCAGGACTCCATCCTGGGTATTCTCCTATGTAATATACTTATTAATGACCTCCACACCTCTACTCACCATGCTAGATTAGTTCAGTACGCAGATGACTCAACATCAATATGTGCAACCTCAACAATAAATAAGCTCCAAAATGTTATCAAAAAATGTTTTCCTATGTAGAAATTTGTCTCAAAGAATCAAACCTCTTACTCAACCCCAAGAACAATACGTTAATGCTTTTTACCTCAAAATGTTGCCAAAATCGTAAGCAATCTTTTACCATAAAGTCAGCAAATAATACTGTCATTGAAACTGTAACTTACAGTACACTTCTAGGAATTATAATAGATGACAGTTTCAGATATGACCAGCATATACTACACACCATTAAATCTACACACCAGAAACTAGGCTCCCTTTATAGGATCAATGGATTCCTTACAGATCCAGCAAGAAAAACCCTAGCCACCACCTTCTTACTGCCAACTCTCTTATACACTGCTCCTGTCCTAACAAACTTAAACAATACTCAAAGAAACTTGCCTCCTGTTACAATAAAATAGCTAAATTTACCACAGAGCTCCCTTATAGGACCCACTGTTGTCATAACTTAAAGCAATTAAACTGACTTGAACTACACAACTACCTAACACATTCACAACTAACTACAGCACACAAACTCATTCATCATCCAGACAAATGCACTGCACTACAAAACTTATTACTACCCTACTGTCCAGCAAGGGATCTCTGTTCTAGTACCAAATTTCTACTAGTCACAAGTAAGTCAAATAATGTTGCAGGAGGCTCACTCTACTCCCGATACATTGCTGAACTCTGTAATAGTCTTCCCACACAAATAAAACTCTCTGACAAACTCAGTAGTTTTAAACCACATCTTAACCAGTCCTGGTCCTGCACATGCTCATTTCAAGGCTGAGACTTTGTGTTCACCGTATGATACTCTCCAAATACTCTCCTTAAATAGAATATTCTCAACCTCTCACTGAAATGACAAAGCAATCTTTATACATAACTGCTACCTATACAATCCACTAGGTTGCATGGATGCATTCTCTTTCATAACTTCTATCTCTGTAAAGTTTTAGAATGTATAAATGTAAATACTGTATGTGTATCGATGTAAATAGAAATGCAACTACTCTGTGTTTTACTGGAACTAAGTATAATGCAATTTAAAGAAATGGAGCTTTTCTCCCTGGGCCTCTGAAGAAAATGGATATTACCCAGTTGGACTTTCCTGGTAAAGAAAGACAGATAAATAAATAAATAATAAATAATTATCAAATAACTTGTTACGGTAAACCCTCTTTGTCTCCTGATGACTGTGTAAGATTTTTAAGCATTCTAAATTATCTTTTTATTAGCACAAATTCCCTTATTTGTGACTTTAACTATCCTGTAATAAACTGAGACATATAACTCCAGTGTGAGAGATGACCCAAAGTTCCTTGACTTAGTAAACAAAAATTATTTTCAACAGCCGGTAAATAAACTTACTAGAAGGCATAGCATTTTTGACCTAATTCTTACAAATATGGCCATCTCTTACACTACTTCTCCTCTGGTATCTACTTCCACAATGAGGTCAGGCCATACCCTTGCGACCTTCTTCTTTAAACAAAGATGCCAAACTCAATCTACTATGTGACAAAATATCAAAAAATTACCTATGACTGCACCTCCCCCGACCTTAGTGCAGCAGTGAGTGTCACTTAAGAAACCTACAACCATTTAGGAAAATACATAGAACTAGCAGTCCCTAAAAAAAACAAGTATCATGGGAAATTCAAATAAATAAATTATACAACAAAAGACAGAAACTACTTAAATTGTGTAATTGATTAAAAAAACATATTTTCAAGGACTGAAGAATGCTATCCGGTCCACTAAAAGAGCTCACAAACTTAAGTTGGTGTTTGAAGCCAAAGATAATACATTTTTTATTGGACATGGAAAACTTAAAAAAAATGCACTGCATTGCTCAGAACTTACTCAAAATGGAGCCTCCCATTCTGAACCAATTGACATTGCCAAAATCCTTACTAACAAATTTAGTACTAACTTCACTCTGAGACTTCTATTCAAGGCCCAAAAATATCTGAACCTGTATTCCTCCAAGCACTTCTAAGGATCATTTATTTAAAGTGCTAACAACCTCCATGAGACCTGACTGTATACCTAGTTGCTTAATTAATATTGTTAAATGTGCCTTAGCAGACACATACCTCAAACTGTTTAACTTAAGTTTAGCTACTGGGTTTGTTGCTGATAAGTGGCATAGAACATTAGGAGTACCCCTCCAAAAGGGTGGCCTTACAACTGACCTCTATAACTACAGACCTATCAGCCTCAGAAGCCTCATTTGCACAGCCATGGAATGTGTTATACCGGATCTCCTAAACTGCGGTATCAATAATCCTGTTGACCTCCAAAAGTTTGGTTATGTGAAGGCTAGATCCTAGTCTATTTAGTCTGGTAAATTTCTTCAAAAGGGTCACAGAGGCTATAGATGACGGTCATGCAGCATATCCTGACCTGGCCAAAGTCTTTAGCACCATTCCTCATGCTGGCATCATACAAAAGCTAAATGCTTTAAAAATCGACCCATATGTGGTAAGATAATAAACTGACTAAAAGACAGCACCCACAAAGTGTGAGTTGCAAGCAACTCATCAGAAAGTATGACAATGACCTGCAGTGCCCCCCAGGGCTCGGTGCTGGGACTTCTCCTTTTTTGCATTTACTTCTCAAATCTCCAAGCAGAGAGATAAGTCCACTAACTAACAAAGTTTGCAGATGAGTGCAAACTGTGTATTGTTGTTACGCATGACACCCCAACCCTCAGGAATGAAATCTCCCAGATAAACTCTTAGTGTACTAAAATGGGTTCAAATTAAATGCTAAATGCTAAAAAGTGTAGTATCATCATTTTTGATAGACAATTCCTGTCTAGACAATAGACATTTATAAAATGAAAATTTAGTTAGGGATCGAGGTAATTGGGTTGATAGCTCCTTCTCCTTTGCTAATCATGTGATGATGGTTGAGAATAAATCATTTTATTTAGCCAGTCAAGTTACCAAAGGAATATCATTAAGGTCTTAAGAAGTAATGACTCCCTTATACTCAACATTGATCATGCCAATGATTGAGAACAATGCCTCTCTCAGCATGCATCAAACTAAATATATCTAACAATTAGAAAGACCCCAAAGGTTCCTAGCCAAAAAAGATCATGGGCCTAAAGTCACTGAACTACCAGGACAGGTAAGAAACTCTGTCCATTTATTCAGGGTCTACTAGAACCAGCGACCTAAATTTTCACCAACACATAAAAAAAAACACAGAGGGACGAGTTTATAATCCAGCACCTCCCAAATCTCTGCAATAAACTTTCCCTGCATGTTAATCAGTGTGACTCACTAGCTTTCTTTAAACATAAGCTAGTTGGCTGGATGGGTATCCACAAATTTCTCCAGGACTGACTAGTATGGCCCTCCTGACAAAAGATATGCAGCCTGAGGGAGGTACTGGAAAGGCAAGACTGGTCGTGAGACTCAGTGGTCTTAGAATGTCTTATGAATTAATCTATGGATCTATGAAAGAGACTGCAACTGGCCACACCAGAATAAACATTTCACCAGTAGAGAAGGTGTCAGCATAAAAATGGCTTCATAGATTTTTTTTTTCTTTAACCCTTCCAACGTATGCATTTTCAGATGGTTTGCCATTCTAGTAATGATGCAAACCTAGTTACTTGGGTCTCTGAATTTAAATTTCATGGAAATATAATGAATAAATCACTTTTAATGAATGTCAGAAAGGAGTAGAATATGTACTCTGCACATAACATTATGTGACTACTGTATAGGTCTAGAATGCCTGTGATATAATAATAATAATTAAAGATCTTATATATAGTTCATAAAGTGCTTTATGGACTTGATAGAATCACCTAACAGGAGGAGACTGACATATGATATTGATATGATCCATAAGATTTACCCAATATGATGATTTATTCAAATTAAAATGGAACCCTGCCTGAAACAGTGATTAGTCCTGGAGGTGTTTTTTACCAGGAAAGTCCTAGTGGCTGATAGATTTAAATAACCCACTTGAATGGAATTGCTGTTTTTGTTCACTACTCTCTAGTTAAAGGGAGACTGTTAAATGTGATGACATTCATGAGGGTGGCAAGAACAACACAAACTGCAGTGGATTGAACCTGGCAGCAGTAAGTAGCTTGCAATAAAAAGAATGTCATCTAACTCTCAGGGAATGATTCGGAACTTGAACTAGAGGTTAAAAGCAGGTCAAGATGATGCAACTGTGTCTCTATCAACAGGACATGCAAGATAAAAGCAAGGCCGAGTTTATCTACAAGCAGGTCAAGATGATGCAACTGTGTCTCTATCAACAAGACATGCAAGATAAGAGCAAGGCTGAGGAGTTATTCTTCAGGAACGGAAAACATGGGAAACTAACTGTCAACAAACTGTCAGCAGACCAGCTTCATGAGATTCTGGCATATTCCCTAAACTGCTGATGTAAGCTAGAAAGAGCCTATAAAGTTTGGACTTCTTCTTTGTATGTCAGACATTGATCTTTACAGTTGAGGCTGTAAAGCTGATGTACGGTTTTTGTTATACTGTGTATTTTTCATTGTTAAACTAGATGTTACTCGTATGCAGTAAAGGAATGTTCACATCAGATTGAACTGGCTCAACTGTTTTCATTGAGTAATGGTACAGACTACCTTTCAGTGTAGTGACATACATTTTACAGTGGTGAGACCAGGCCAGTTTGAACAAATCAAGGAGGTGTGACCTGAAGAGGTGCCTCTCACAGTGTGACATTCCTACACAGTTCTTCTTTTGAGTCGACTCTTCTATACAAAACAGGGAGGTGTGACCTGCAGAGGTGCCTCTCACAGTGTGACATTCCTGCAAAGTTCTTCTTTTGAGTCGACTCTTCTTTTTTCTTACTACTTTATCCGTTGCCTGGCGGACGGAACCACTGTGGTGCAGTACAGGGCAGTACAGTAATTCTTCTTCAGACAGTTGGTGAGATACGAGGAGTGGGTCCCACTGCCAGTCCCAACTTCACCAGCATCTAGTGACTAACAGCAGAGAATTCTTCCACAACTGATCTTCGTGTCAAGACTGGCCACCTTGTCCTGAACATTTGTGGTAAATATTTTCTTCTGTTTTTCTTTTAACAATGGATGCAATTCATGAAAATACTACATATTTTACTGTTAATGTATCTGAGTCATATGTAGATGTATGGAATTATTTAAATACATAGCATAATCAGCATGTTAGCACCTGTAAGTCTTTACTACATTGGGCAGAAATGTCACAGAAAGTACAGAAATGTTTTATTTAAATGTTGCTTTTTGCATGCCTTGTCATAAACATATCGTACGTATTGTACAAAACCTGGAACACAACCAGGATAAAGTAATGCTTGAAGCACAGACAATGGTTCCTAAAGATTTATTAGAAGGTGATGTAGATGTCAAAGTTTGTACTTTATAGTCTGATTTCCAGGAGTTTATCTTGACATCATGGTCACTTTCAGATTTACTGTGATAAATGCAATGCGTCTGGTAAAATGCATGCTGACACTGCTAAATGTACAAAGAATTTTCTCAGTTTTTGAAAGTCTCACAGACTAAAATTAAGACATAAACTGTTATTCAACAAGGCAGTAAAGATATTTGTATAATAGAAGAGTTAAATAAAATTGTCCGTTTACAATAAACATATGACAGGCAACTGGCTGACACACAGCATGATGTAATTGTTGCAGGGGAGGAGACTAACAGATTACAAGCTCAATTAGAGAAAAGCGCTCCCTAAGTGGGATGAACAGAAGGGTATTTTTAATAACATGATTACATTTATGCAATTTAAGCGTTGCTTCTGGAATTTTATTCCTCAGCGTTTCATGGCTTATATAAAGCAAAAATGGCATAAAAGCACTGCACATTAACAGAGACGAGGTTCATGGTAAACTGACAAACAGATTTAATAAACTTTTAAGACATAGTCAGAGTGAGGTTTAAAAAGTTCAGACAGCATAGGTAAACACTTTTTCAGAAGTGCATTAAGACCTTTATAGTCAGCAGAACAGAATACTGACAAATATAATCTGGCTATTAAAGAGTTAAAGCAACAGTAGTTAACTACGCTAATAAAAAAATAATTTACTACAGTAGTTAAACGCAGTAAAGATATGGCGTCACAAGACTGACATATGTATTTTCTTTTCAAAGTGCAGCAAAAGGCAGACAACAGCAAATGTATCTCTTGTTACTTACAATATTTTGTAATCGTATGATAGCATAAACAGTATTGAAAAGCTATAGTATGTGTAGTTAAGCAAGTTAATGTTTATTAATAATCTGTTTGCAAGTAGATACTACTATGAGTACAGTCAGTACATGGGCGACGGTATACAGTTAAAATATGCAGGACCCTTTGCAAAAAGGGAGGGTAGGGAACAGCCAAAGGGCAAATATACACTAACTGTGTCTGAAGCAAAACAAAAACAGCATTTAGCTAAAGTGATACAGGTCCTTCAAACACTGCAGGAGGCAGGGTTTAAGGTTAAAAGTAAAAAAAGGTACAATTCATGTCATGATATGCTTTCTAGCCAGAAAGAATTATCCTTTCTGGAGTGGAGACCAAAGAAAAATACAGCTTTTTGTGATTTAAAGGCAGCATTGGCCAAGGCTACAGAATTAGTAGCTCCAAGTTTAACACGTCCGTTTGTGTTGCAGGCAGCAGCTGGACCTAACACACTCTCTGTTGTGCTTTTACAGGAGTGGCCTCATGGCTCTGATGCTAAAATGAAAAAGACTTTACATTCTTCAGTAAAAAAATGACATGTTGAGAAGGGATATCACCCATGTATTCAGCAACTTTTGGCCATTTTACTGGGGTTTGAAACAAAATGAGTATTTAACAGCTTTCTCAAAGGACATTATAGTACAGACACCACATTATGCTATGCAGGCTTTGGTAAATGAGACTCAGTTATATAAACTGATTCATGACGTCAGACAAGCAGTATTTTGCAAAATGGTTGGCATTATTTAGTGTCAAGCAAATTACAGTAAAGGCAGGAGATAAGTATTACTTATTTAACTTCATGGAATATGAAGAAATCTTTTTTTACAGACAATGCATACGTAGTTAATTCTCTGCAGCTGCATATGTCTACATGGGCAAGAAGAGGGTTTGTTGATAATATGGGCAAATCGCTCAAGCATGCTTCTGTGCTACAGACTATTTAAAATTGGTAAAAGCTCATCAAAAAGCTACAAATGAGATTTTTCAGCTAAATAACTAAGCAGATCAGATGGCAAAAAAGGCAGCCAGGCAAAGAATGCAATTGTATTCTACAGAACACCTTTCTGGTGTACCAGATAAAACCACTGCAGTACATGCCATACAAACATTTTCAGCTCAGAATTTGCAACATGATTTGCTGCAGATCCAGACTAAAGGAAAAATTAGAGAAATGTACTCTTGTAGGAGACAGTCCAGGGCAATATTATGCAAAATGTTTTGAAGACGGTTCTAGTCTTCCTTATATACCGTGCCAACAGACATGACAGTTAGTGAAGTTTCGTCATCAGGTAATGGGACATTTGGGCACACAAAAGTTATGGCCTATTGTAAAGAACAAGTATTGGCATTCACAGTTAAAGAAAATCTGTGATTTAGTGCATGCTGAATGCTTAATATGTTTGCAGGTTAATGCTCAATTGAAAAAAGCCGCAGTTACTAAAGGTAACTCCAGTGGATGGACCTTGGTATGCCATCCAAACTGACATTACCCTCAGCTAAAGGTGGGTACAAGTATATTAATAACACAGTCATTAAAGACAGCATATATTAGGCATATGTTCTATCAATATTAACAGGTAAACCTACTCTGTTCATACAGACCATTTGGTTAAAATCCCTTCTACCTGTAAAAAGGTAGACAGACAATATAAAAAGGTTGTAGTATATTCCCAGACACAGGCAAATACTCTACTAGGAGGCCTAGGCACAGTCATTAGAGTTATTAATGCAGCTAATACTGAAATTCTAGCTAATCATTTAAAACAGTGGAGGAAGATATCGCTCAGATTGTATATTTACAAGCATCTTAGAATCCAGAGATATGGAAAGCACATCTGCATAATACAAACTACCAGTACCAATTTTTAGACAATTATGATGTTATGCAGTTGCAGCAGTTAAAATTTGATGGTAACATGACTACTTTTGTAAATTGGACAAAATGCACTTTGCAATATTTGTATGTGGATATTCAAAAGAATAAAATACAAACATAATTGATGTTACAGAATGAAAATGTTTGGCGACAATTGTTTCATAAATGGATATCTGATACAGATTGGATTAAATCATATACTGAAGTAACATATTGTACTCCACAATACTTCACAGGACAGTTTTCACATTATAATGTTACTGATACCACTGTTATGTGTCAATTTACAGTATTACATATGATATTTCTAGTTCCAGAAGGATATGAATATTGGTTGTCACAATTTAAAGGTAATTATATAGATATGAAAGGAAAAAACACATAAAACTGAGTATTGTACACAGACTCAAAATGGGTTAATTTGTGGGCAGCATTCGCCTGTCTATGAACCATGCTTATTGCAGCACTCTGATAATTTAAAATTACCTTTTGTAGGATGTTTATCACATGTTGATTTTCTTAAATGGAATAATCAGAGCTATGTGTTTACTAAAACCATAGAAGTGAATACTTCCATAAATTGGAGTTATGATTTAATACAGCTTTCCAATATATCTGTATCTTTGGATAATTTAAGGAAAATAATGAACAATGCTAAGAGTTTCAGAGAGTATTTGCAAAAAGAAATAAAAGTATTCTGTATTATGAAGCATTGAGCATCATTGCAAAAGATAAATTACTTAATTTGGCTGAAAAGACCAAAAAAGACACTGCTCACAAATGGTGGGATATCTTTACGGGTTGGTCCACATCAGGAAAGAATTTGTTGAATTGGTTAATACATCCTGTAGTACTAGTTTTAGGCATTATAGTCATATTAACTATCTGGAATTGCTATTTAAGTTGTCATTTGCAAAAAAAACTTACAGAATCCAACAGATCATGATTGGATAAATTGAAAAAGATTTCAGTGTGCAACTGCAGTCGAAAATGAACAATCATTTTCCGCCTTTTAATTGAAAAGAGAGAATTGTGAGATTTGATATATTGTGCTTTCAGCGGTGAACAAGTTAAAAATGGTTTGCAGTGAATTTGTCTGAAAATCTAAAATAAATACTATGCTTTTGGTGTAGTACAAGTACACATAGTTTATACTCTTGGCAAGAAGGCATATGGCCTGGCATTTATTGTTTTAGAAATTAGAAGTAAAATATTTTATCTTTATAAACTATGCAGTTTGTGAAATTTATTATCTACAAGCAGGTCAAGATGAATTCTTGTATGCATCTGTGTCTCATCAACAGGGCATGCAGGATAAGAGCAAAGCTGAGTTTATCTACAAGCAGGTCAAGATGATGCAACTGTGTCTCTATCAACAGGACATGCAAGATAAGAGCAAAGCTGAGGAGTTATTCTTCAGGAACAGAAAACATGGGAAACTAACTGTCAACAAACTGTCAGCTGACCAGCTTCATGGGATTCTGGCATATTCCCTAAACTGCTGATGTAAGCTAGAAAGAGACTATAAAGTTTGGACTTCTTTGTATGTCAGACATTGATCTTTACAGCTGAGGCTGTAAAGCTGAAGTACGGTTTTTGTTATACTGTGTATCTTTCATTGTTATACTAGATGTTACCTCGTATGCAGTAAAGGAATGTTCACATCAGATTGAACCGGCTCAATTGTTTTCATTGAGTAATGGTACAGACTACCTTTCAGTGTAGTAACATAAATTTTACAGATGAAATGTTCTTCTCCTTGGGACTGTGATTTGTTGGAAAACTCAAGTGTTTGTGCATATGCACCTATGGGTCACTCAGGGTACTCTACCTTGTGGAAATACAGAAGTGGTCCTTGATAGGCTACCATATACTAACTCTGCAGTTCTACTGTGAGGATTCATTAGTCACATGGTGAATGATGAAGATACCTACAGAAAGAGGACTGGGAGGAATGATGTGCCTTATATAAACCTACACAGCGCATTGTTACTGGACTTACTGGAGTTCTGTCTGCATTCTTGATGTTAACTTAGATATGTTCAAAATGGGTCTAGCACTCTAGCAAGCATTTTTGTGACTGTCCACCTGTTCATTCTTCACAAACAATATATGTGATGCAGTTGAATTTTGGATTGCAGTCAGTTGGGGACATGAACAGTGCAGATGATGATATTCTTGGATTCGAGTTACAGAGATCTTTGGTGTGCTCTACAAGGGTTAAGTCCTGAATGTGAGATAGACAAGATGAAAAGATGCACTTTGAAATGACAAATCATGGTTTTCTCTGTATTGCACTCTGAGTGCATGGGAAGGAACTAGCCATCATAAATGGAGGAGCATAACAATTTTGGAACGTATTCATAAGTGGAAGTACAGGGGAAGCCAGAGACTGAGCAACAGATGAGTGTACAATGTCCATATTGCAAGTATTGTACTGAAGTGCAGTGGTGAAGTAAAAAATGAGCCATAAGATGACACTCCTAAATATTCATTTGAACTTTGTGCTCATCTTCATAAACTTTGGGTATTATATGAGATCACAGATACAAGTGAAACAAATAAGGGCTCTTTGTCAAGGCTGCTGGGCTCAATCTCCATGACAAAGTTAAAATAACATCCATGGGCTTAGAGTAGTTAGCTATCATGATTTAGACACCTACTTAGAATGGGTGCCACCCAAAGGATATGCAGCAGGTATGACACCCTGGGAAGAGGCCCCAATACAGACCCAGGAGATAATAAAGAGGTTACAGCTTTCTTCTTGCTTGGGAATGCATGGAGATCACCCAGGACAAGCCTGGGGGATATATATGTTTGCTCTGGTCTGCTCAATTTGTTCCACTGTGATTCTCATTAATACAAGTAGTAGAACAAATGGGTGGAGGGAGGGATGGATGAATGGGTGGATGAATATATGGACGGATGGATGGATGGATGGATGGATGGATGGATGGATGGATGGATGGATGGATGGGAGTTGGAATGGATGAATGGCTGGACAGATCGATGGATGGATTGAAGGAAGGAAGGAAGGATGTGTGGATGGATGGGTATGGTGGGTGGATGGATGGATGGATGGAGGTTGGATGGATGAATGGATGGATGGGAGGATGGATGGAACAAAGGATGGGGGGATGGATGGCTGTTTGGGTGGATGGTTGAATGGATGACCTCTGCAGTGTATGTATTATTTAAAAAGTACAACATTTACCCTGTCTAGTCAAGAAAGACAAATGTTTGGTCTATTAGGGATATCTATCTAAAAAAAGTAAGAAGTTTACATAAAGCCATACTTATTTGTTTCATAGAGGAAAAAAAGACTTATCGTTCTTTGGCTTTATCCAGTAAATTTCTTATTGTTTGCTTGAACACCACTGCCTGAACAGATAAAAAGGAAAAAGGGCATTGGCTAACTGGATAAACTCACCTACTTCTTGTTAGCCTAATAAATGCATGAAGCAAAGTTCTTGTTTTGGATGCCCATTACTGCAAAGAGATTATTAATAAAAGTTTGGGGGCTGCAGCTCTTCGGTAAATTGGAGCCCTCCTCTTTGTCAATGCATACTTCACTGACACTCAGAACACTGGGAATGCTAGTCTGAGTTGATTTCCAGGGTACCATCATGGCTGATAGCCTTGGAGAAGAGAAAGTAGATGAATATTGCATTTTTTTCACTTTCTCCCTCTTTTCTCTGTTTCTGTAATATCAGTATATAAATATGTGTATATATCTATCTAGCTATATATATAGGTTCATAGGTAGGTACTAGGCTATCGGCCCAAGGGCCTACGTAAGCCTAGCCAACAAGGTTCCCTGACTTACGCCACCCAAGAAAGTTATTTTCCTGTGCCACTGTCGAGCAGAGACACAGAAGTGATCCCCGGGGTGTATTTCTTCTTTCCCATCCACTCATCAAGATTTTTCTTGAAGAGTGCTAATGAAGAACTTTGCTTGACATAGATGGGTAGCTTGTTCCAGAGTATGGGAAGTCTCCGGGATAGGAATCTATCCCTCTAGCATGTTCTGTTTATTGTGGTGACAAGGTTTAGGTCCCTAGAGCGTGAAGCTCGGAGGGATTGGGATTTCTTTAGGTGTAGCATGTCCAACAGCTCTGGGTTTGACATAGCTTTATATGTTAGGCAGAGATCACCTCAGAGTAGGCGATATGCTACGGAGTAAAGCTGGAGTTTTTTGAGGTGGTCAGTGTAGGGCATTTGTTTGAGGCCAGTAATCCTCTTTGTGAGGTATTTCTGTGGCCTTTACAGCTGCTGCAGATGTCTTGTGAGGTACATTCCAGAAGGGGCTTTGTACTCTATAATGGGTCTAATGAGTGTCGAGTAGAGGGGAACAATTACCTCTTTTTTCCTGGATGAGAACCCTTTTATGGTGAGGTGTGCCACGTAGAAGGACTTCCTGACTACTGTGATGATGTGACTATCAAAGGAGAGACTACTGTCCACCTTGGTCCCAAGGTCTCTTATCACACATTCAGTGTTAAGTAGATTGCTGCCTATGTGGTAGTTCATGGGTACAGAGTTTTTACCAAAGGGGATGACACTGCACTTTTTGGCATTGAGCTTGAGGCCATGGCTCTGACACCAGGCATCTGTCTCAGCGAGGCCCTTCTGTAGGATGTTCACATCATTTGGGGACTTGACTATGGCTCCTAGTTTGCAGTCATCTGCAAACTTCGTTAGCCAGAGGCCTTCTGTGTTAGCCTGTACTTCAGAGAAGTAGATACCAAACAGGAGAGGTCCCAGGATATATGTATATATATGTATATATATATATATATATATATATATATATATATATATATATATATATATATATATATCTATGGCTCCCCTATGAATAGTCGACATTTCACAATGTTGACATTCATATGGCTGTGGGGAACAGGCTTCTCCCTACAGTGTGGAATGGACAGATTTCCACTTCTGCACTGTAGTGCGATCTCGGAGTTGGTATATTTAAATTCCGGAGGGTGTGGGGAGCGGAGCCCCCCTCAGGAGCTAGCAGCATTAAGATAAGGTTTTTTTTTTTGTTTTTTATGTTCTACTTGTGAATGTCGATCATATGGTCTCAGCGATATGAATTTCGTCATTGTGAAATGTTGACCATATCCGGTAGACCCATAGTGAAGTGGCATGCCCCCACATTGCAGGGTTGGGGATGTAGGGTAACTTTCCTCCTACAAAACATAAATGTTTGTTGTGTTTTGGGACCATGGAAGTATTGCTGTTTTGTCTAGTGACATTATCAAGTTTCTGATGTTTTGGTATCAAATAATTATAATTAGATCTAATGAGATGTGATTATTGACAGTAAATCTTCAGTAAATGTATATTAAATATGATGTTACAGTATTAGGCTTTTACAAATATAACAACTATCATCAGGTTATGGAGGACATATGGAGCTACAGGGGGTTTAAAACTCTTTAACGGAATTATAGTCAGTTTTACTATTTGCTGTATTTCATTGGCAATCACATTTTGTCTTCCACATTAGCAGGACTTGCTGTTACAGTTCTCACACTACAAATACCTAACCCCTGCAAAGCTTTGCAATGAAACATTTATTCATTTGAGATGCAGTCTTTTGGCTGCTATCTGCTTCTTTGAAAACTATCTGCAGAGACACCATGCTAGAACTGTGTTTCTGAGGTTGCTGTATTCCTTTTCTTAAGGTTCAGTGGCTGTCAGAATTTGTTGTAATAACAACAGGTTTCAGAGGGTATCTGCTTTCAAGGGAGCTATACAGAGCTTTGCACTGTACATAAAAACACTTTGAAAAAAGCATTTTTACAAACTAAGTTTGGTCACAACGGTGTGCTGTTAGATAAAGTAATTTCTAACCAAACCTACTACATCCAGTTTTGGCATCTATGAACAAAAATCAGAAATAGTCTTAAAATGTGTCACTTTTGCTACAAATTGATTCAGTGAATGGTGATATTAAATAATATACTTGGGCTTAATTTTCGCTGTCTGCTCTTCCAACATCTCCTTTTACTTCTGCCATTATTCACCCTTAAATATTCCAACTGATAAAAAATATAACTTAAAAATAAAGAGAGAAGAAACTGTCAGGTTAGATAAACTGTAGTGCCTCTGATATTATGAAATGGCAGCAGGTAGGAAATGAAACTGCTGTAGTCTGATTTTTTGTTGTTGTTGTTGTTGTGTCTTTCGGCTTATCCCGGTTAGGGGTCGCCACAGCGGAACTCCGGTCCGCTAATGTTTGGTAGTGGATTTTTACATGCCGAGTTACCAGCCCTGACGCACAACCTTCAACGAAGGCACGCCCATTCACGCATGCCTCCACACAGAAGATGCTGTAGCTGAGAATTGAACGGGACAACGTCTTGCTGTGAGGCGACAACGCTACCGCAGCACCTCTACCACGGTCAATATGCTTAAAACTACTTAAAGTAGAGGAGCGACATATTAGGGAAATAGAAACGAGTGTTGTTTGAAGAAATTCATAGTCTTGCGGTAGCAGGGTCTTATCTCGTCACTCAGTGGATGCAAGACAGCGAAACTAATTCCGACCAAGGTGAAAGCTCATTATGGGATCAAACATAAAACACATGAATGCACACGCACACACATACATGCATGCACTTGTGCACATGCACTCATGTACACATACAGGCAAACACACAAATACACACACACACACACACAATCTGTGTACACACACACACACACACACACACATGCAAGAGCCAAATCAATGCCAAATTTGTGCCATTAGAAGCAATAAATCGAAATTTCCAAACCTTAGAAAACTTAGCACTGGCAAATCAAAGACTGGAACATTATACTTTATTCGAAACCACAAGTTTCTTCCTTCTCACCCTATAAAAGGAATTTTTCAGAGTTACATGTATCTTCTGAATAAGAGGAGGCTGGATTTACATAAAAATACAGGTTTATCAGCATTGGATGTGGTAGGAAGAAAACAGAGCACCTAGCAGAAGATGAAATGACCACAAGGAAGACCTGCAAACTCTTCACAGAAAGTACCCCATCAGGAATTATAAAACCAGGCATTGGGAGGCAGGGGTTCTAGTCAATATGCTGCTGGGCCACTCCTGAAATGGGTTCTAATCACTATTCTGCTGGGCCACCACTGGCAGGGGTTCTAATCACTATGCTGCTGGGCCACCACTGGCAGGAGTTCTAATCACTATGTTGCTGGGCTACACCTGGCAGGGGTTCTAATCACTATGTTGCTGGTCTACCCCTGGTGCACAGCATAAATACCAGAATTTTTCTGGGTAACAACAAGGGCAGGCACACTTTCATTATTCAGTTTTCTCCTGTCAAGACTTAGATGGAACCTTAGTACTTTTAAGTTGGCCACCATCCTTAAATGTAACTAATGTGAAGAGAATCACCAGATGCCCTGAAGCAAACTCTTCAGTCAAGTTGTGCATTGGTCAAACGGCAGGTTTTAACTCATTAACTATACACAGTTAGGCTCACTGAAATAAATATACTTGCTGTACTGCTTGAGCACTAAAAATGTATTTACCATGTGCATTTCTATTACTAGGCAGAAACTTTTTAAAGACTGGACATGCAGAGCTGGAACTGATGGCAACCAGTATTTGTACTGACCTACACTGTGTCTGGGAAACTGAGTAACCCTAATATAATGACATGTAGGTCTTTGGGTGTGGAACAGGGTGAGGTAACAGGGAAGCAAACATGATGTCATACGTGAGCCGCTGCATTTACAAATCACCTACACATTAGTTTTAATATCAAAGGCATAGGAATAATATTAGTGTTGTTAGGGTAGATGAACAGATGACACTTTTACATGTTCTTACATTCACTGCTGCATCATAACATATGGGATTCCCTGCTGTTGAAGCCCAAAGTCTGGTCAGTCTATCAAAGACTCCTGTTGCTTTAAAAGAATGCAGAATGTCAGCCAAATGCTCCTTGCATAACATAGGGCATAAAGGTAATGTTCAAGCCTACCATAGTCAGAACTTCTTTGCCACCAGTCTGAATGTATCTTTTCACCATCAATCTGATTGCCTGCATCCATTTTCTGACAGTTGAATGTGTTTTTGTTCTCCATCAACTATACACACCTGTTTGCTGACTACTTTGCAGCTGCAGATACTTTCATCTTGGGCCTGAGTCTTTTCAGTTTTTTGGAGGAGACATTCCTTTAAAAAAGAAACAAAAACTTAAACATGGTTCTTCTCCACCGAGGGGTCCACAAAGTGATTGGCAGGCATTTACATAGTGGCTATATACTGCTTTAATGCCCTTAAAGCCTCCTCAAAGGGTTTCAGTTCCTGTTTCTCCTTGGCCCTCTACTGCCCTTAAAAGGCCCAGAGAACAGGATTCTTCTGATGATGAGTCGGATTCTGATGATGAATCCCTGACTTATTCTACTCAGACTCTTTCTCCTCTGAACTATGGGTCAGAGGAGGAGGGATATATTAGTCCTGATGATCCTTTTGAGGAAATTTCCTTTGGGGATACAATCTCTAGGATGATGGATTCTTTTAAGTAGGATTGTGCTCAGGTCTCTGATGTCCATAACAAGTACTATGAGTTGGAGTCTCCTAAACCTGCGGCTATTCCTCCTGTTTTGGCTGCTTTGATGGATGCTTTTCCCAATGCCTCTTGTCCACCTGATTCTCTGCCTCCTGCTACAAGAAACCTGACAGGTTTTATAGGGTGCATGAGGATTGTTATTTTTTATATAAATGTCCTGCTGCTGCCCCCTCTGTAGTGTATGTCGCCTCTGATAAGCCGTCTTAATTGCTTCCTTCACCCAAGTTATTACCTTCTGACAAGAGCTATGGTAAGACTGCGTAAGAAGGTTTATATGTCTGCTTCCCTAGCTTTTAGGGCTATTAATTATCAGACCCATATGTCTAGGTATGTGTTGCCTCTTCTTTCTCAGGCCTATCAGCTTATTTCTGATTTTCCAGACTCTGAGGGTAAAACTTCTGTTATTTCCTTGCTAGGGACTTCCTCTAAAGTTGTTCATCATTCTATTAAATGCAGTTATGATATGGCAGATGCCTCTTCTAGAGCTGCTGTTTTTGGTTCAGTGATGAGGAGGTATTCTTGTCTTAGGCTTCAACCTCTACCTGATGATATTAAGGCTATGTTGATGGATGCTCCCCTGGATTCTAAACTTTTGTTTGAGAAGCCTGCTGATGGTTTGTTTACATCCCTTCAGGATAAGGATAAGGCCTTAAGGAGCTTAAACATGTATTTGTTTCTTCTGTGCCTAAATTTCAGAGACAATACACTGCTAAGCATGCCTTTGTTCATAGGCAATCCCGCCCTTTTACTAAAGGTAGGAAGAGTGACTAATGGGCTCCTCCTGCTAAGGCTTCTCAGTTTTTAGGGATTTAAAAGCCATGTGACTATCCGTCCCTCCCTAGCCACATTTCTCTTTCTTTCTGTTTGGCTTTATATCACTCAGGATTGTTGGGTTCTGTCGATTATTCATCAGGAGTTCTTTATGGTGTGGAAATTCAATTATACTTTTATGGGCATTCTTCAGCCTACTCCGGAATAACTTTCCTTTTCCCCAGAGGTTCTTCAAAATATCTTGATTCAGGGTACTATTCAAGAGGTGCCTGTGTCCCAAAGGGGGAAAGAGTTCTACTCCAGACTGTTTCTAATGCCCAGAAAAGAGGGTGCTTGGAGACCAATTCTAGACTTCTCTCATCTAAACACTTTTCTAAAAGTGCCTTCCTTTCAGATGTTGTCCCTTCAAATTCTGTTTCCTCTCTTGCTTCCTCAGGCCTATATGGTATCTCTGGATCTCAAGGATGCCTATCTCCATATTCTGATCCATCCTCTTTTCAGGAAGTTTTTACATTTCTCTGTTGCTTCCTGGTATTTTCAGTTCTCTGCTTTGCCCTTTGGCCTTTCTACTTCCCCAAGGGTGTTCACCAAATGCCTTGCTCCTGTGATTGCTTTTTGCAGGCTTCAAGGGATCCAAATATTTCCTTTCTTGGATGACCTGTTGATTCAGGCATCCTCTCCAGAGACCATTTTGCAAAATCTTCATTTTGCCATTTCCTCTCTTCAGAGTCTGGAGTTCACTATAAATTTCAAAAAGTCTTCTCTGACTCCTTCTCAGGATCATGTTTTTCTGGGTTGCAGGATTCAGATGGTGCCAGTACTGGCTTCTCTGCCCCTCAAAAGACCTTAACTCACATTTCTCTTTTTCACTCTCTTCATCCTCTGGCTTCCATTACTGCCAAGGAGTTTCTGAGAGCTCTGGGTTTCATGGCATCCACAATTCTGATGCTCCCTCTGGCCAAACTTCTCGTGAGAAAGTTCCAGTGGTTTCTGAAGCCAGTGTGGCTTTAATATGTGCATCCTCTAGACTTTGTAGCTCCTCTTCTTCCTTGTCTCAGACAAGAACTTTACTGGTGGATTTAGCAGTTGTCTCTGAATCCAGGGATGCCCCTCTTTCCTCTCAGGAATTGTTCACAGATGCTTCAGATATGTGATGGGGGTGACATCTGGCTCCCTAAAATTTCAGGGGATGTGGTCACCTTGTCAGCAAAAGGAGCACATCAATGTCAACGAGATGAGAGCTCGCCTGCTGGCTCTTCAGGTTTTTCATCCTCTTTTCTCTCCAGGGCCTCTCAAGGTCTTCACAGACAATACACAGTGATGTGGTATATCAACAAACAGGGAGGAATGAGATCTTATCTTCTTTGCTGCTTGGCACTTCTGTGTGGGATCTTGCTGTCAAGTATCAAGTGACTCTTCAGGCAGTTTATATCCTTTCCAGTCAGAACACTGTGGGAGACACTCTGAGCAGGTCCTTAACTAAGTCCCATGAATGGATGCTTCACAGGGATGTGTTTCTGGACATTATCCACCAGTGGGGTACTCCTCTAGTGGATCTTTTTGTCTCCCCTCTGAACAGAGAAATTCTTCTCTTTTTTGCCAGAGTCCCAGGTCTTCTGGTGTGGAAGGTGGGTGCCCTCTCACTTGCTTGGAAGGGGATTTTTCTTAATGCATTCCCTCCCATTCCTCTCATTCTGAAAGTCCTGTTCAAAATTCAACATGATGCTCCCAAAATCTTGTTGGTGACTCCCTTTTGGCCACGACAGCACTGGTTTCCTCTTCTTCTGCATTTAGCCAGGAACATCAGAGTGGTTCTACTCTCACAAGACAAGGGATTTCTTATCCAACACCACCTATGCACACTTCAACTGACACTGTGTGTGATAGAATTTTAATTTTTCATAGATACCTTTTTTTCCTGAGGACATGCTGCAAGTCCTGCAGGAGGCCAGGGAACCTACTACTAGGAAATCCTACTTATCCAAATGGAAGAGGTTTTCTATTTGGTGCCTTTCTCAAAACCTGGACCCACTTATTGTATATGTTCCCTTGGTTCTCTCTTATTTGTGTGAGTTGCTCAATGCTGATTTGGTCAATTCTTCTGTTAAGGCCCACTTATCAGCTATATCCGCTTGTCTGCCTTTTTCTCCTTCTTTAGCTTCTAGATTTGAGGTGAAATAATTTCTTAAAGTCATCATTAATATTAGACCTCCAGAAAGACTGTTCCTCCTCTCTGGGATCTTAATTTTGTTTTGGAGAAATTGACTCAGGCTCCTTTTGAGCCTGCTGCTTCAGCTTCCTTGCAACATTGTACCTGGAAGACTGTTCTTTTGTGAGTGCTTACTTCTGCCAGACAGATGCCTGAGTTGCAGGCCCTTATGGCTTGTCCTTCTTTTTTGATCTTTCATGAGGACAGAGTGTCTTTGCACACTAACCCTTCTTTTATGCTTATATCCAAGCAAACTATTTCTTCTTGGATGTCTAAGGTTATTTCTTTTTGTTACACTTTTCATGGCAAGAGCTTTCTCTCTTCAATCAAGGCTCATTTTACTAGAGCTCTGACTTCTTCTGGTGATTTTTTCAAGGGCTTAAATATTAATTCCATTCTTGAAGCAGCTACCTGAGCTTCTGTGCATACCTTTACCAAGCACTACAAGTTGGATGGTATCTCTAGAGGTAGGGCTGGTTTTGCTAGCCCCGTTCTTCGTAGCTTTTTAGGGGACTCTTCTGCTCCTTCCCCCCCTAGTTTCCTCTTGAGCTTTGGCACTCCCATACATTAAGAATACTGCAGCAGTGAATGTAAGGACATAGTACAGTTCATACCTCTCAACCTGGGAAGCATCCAAAATCTGGACAAAGGCCCATAAAAAGTAGATACAACTGGCCAAAAATATGTATGCTGAATAATATAAAATTTGCATACATAATTATGTAGCCCTGCCAGCTCCAATGGAATTGTGGGATACCAACACTGAAACGCAAATTGAAAACCAGACAAAATATTAAACACAAAATATAATCAGATCAATGAAAATGGCTTTGGGTGAGGCACTGAGGTGTTTACATTTTACTGTGCAAAGTTAAATTCAGAATGCCAGTGAAAATTTCACTTTGTGCTGTAGCTATCTTAGTCTCAAGACAAGGGTCTGCAAATGTAACTGCAGTGCAAGTATAATTTAGTAGATTTTTTTAATAGAGCTAGAGTATATACGATTGACTTGTACAAAATGCTTCCAGTAACAAGTTGTATGTTGTTTAGTAATATTTTAAGAAAGCAAGTCAAGTTGTACAACTGTGGTAACTGAGCAGCTGCAATTTTAATATCTATCTTTTGAACTCCTACACACACACACACACACACACACACACACACACACACACACGCACACACCATTCACCAGCATGTTCTCCACCCGAATCACCATCCAAGAAACGGATCGTTTCTAGGTAATCGTTTCTAGGTAATACCTCAGTCATATCACTAGTCCTAGCAGATAACTTCTGAAGAGAGGGAAGATGATATACATGAACACAAGTTCTAAAACATAGAGAAGACAAAACATAAAAAATATACAAACCAAGAAGATTGTATTGGAAGAAATTTGAAATCATGTCCAAATGTTGAGAAGAACAAACTAGCTTGCACCTTGTAGCTTTATGATGGGGGTTGTCTGCTCCCCAACCCACACCTAGTACCACATATACCATTATAAAACAAAATTAGGGAGAAGAGCATGGCAACAAAATAAATGTATACATAGACTTTAGATTATTAATTAATTATTTTGTCAATATGACAATACAAACCTCTCAGTTTTGATCTTTCTGCATTCAATTGTTTCAGTTTTACAATTATAAATGGAACTATACTGCATGAGTAGCCCTAAGCACTTGAATGAATGAAATGTTTTTGGTACCTGATGTACGGAGCATAGCAGAAGAACCTACTGGGATCAAATCCAAGGCATATTATGCATCTGCCTCTTTGAAATGCATGACTAAGCTAAGGCATGCCTATTACCTACTTTGCATTTCTTATTTTTTTTCTTTTGAAATTCTCTGAGGTTTTTGCAGTGTTTATATGAAAATGATTAGAAAATCGTTGTTGTCTCACTAATGTACAGTTTACTGTACTTATAATACCACAGAACAGGCATACCCTACTACATGATGTTACATCACAATTATGGTAACCTTGTAGTCACAGCACATTGATCAATATAAGTGAGCTTAGCAACAGCAGACAACTTACTCATCCTATTACAAAGACATACGTCTGGAAAATTTCTCCCCGGGCCTCGACTGAAAATTGGCTCGTTCCAAGTCGGACCTTCCCGGTTAACAAATGTCAAATAAATAAAATAAATTGTTTATTATGGCCAGTTTGGTGCCAGACCCTGTACAAACAACCCTTTCTTTCCCCCTTTCATTCATTCTGTATTGTGCCATAAGCAGGTGTGAGCCCCTCTGATGAGTCCTGGTGCTCTGCATCTGGCATTTTAAGTTTAAATGCCCTATCACTCTATCTGTGAAGTATTATTTTTCCAAGCCTAACTTCAACTGTCTCTTTTTAGCTGCCTCCATTGTTCTTTCCCTTGCATTGATCCTCTTCAGTTGCTGCTCTACAGTTTCGAGCTAGGAAACCGATTATGAATCACTTGGAGCAGTCCAGTCAGTCCAGCTACCGATCACACGCAGTCACACACATCACATCACTCACACGAAAGCACCGCTATAACTATTTTTATTTTAACAATAAAAGGCAAGTCAAATGAAGATTCCTTCACTGGGAATTGCTGGCACAAACTCACTCACACACATCACATCATTCACATGAAAGCGCCATTGTAATTATTTTTATTTTAACAATAAAAGAAGTGTCAGATAAAGATTACTTTGCTGGGAATTGCTGCAGTTTCTTTTAGGTTGGCATGGCATACATATGCTACGTGATTTTTTAAAATTGTTTTTTACTTAGTTTAAGTTACCTGGAGGTTGAGCCGCTGGAGGAGCTAGAGAAAGTAAATTTTCTCATCCTCCTGATACTGAAGAGTGCGTTGGACATGAGACTGGTGGGTGCTGGGTGGGCTGCCAGACTCTGCTGCAGCAGAAGTTGAACACAAGCTAATTACATTGTTTATGTTCACAGCAGCTCTGCTCTACTCGTTGCTGTGGCTGCCTGCTGTAATTTTCAATCAACAGAGTCCGACTCTGATAGGCTGCAGTCTGCCTCACGACACTGATGTCATCACGCACTCTTCTGCACGTTGATGATGTTGCGGGATACGCTAGCAATGTGCGGTGACATCAGCCATAAGTTTAAAGTTGTATTAAAAAAAGATAGGAAAAAATCGGGAAATAAAGGAGCCACTTGGGAATTTGTAGCACCCCATTATTTTGCCCTCAAAATTGATACTGAGGAATTCAGTACGGTTGAGAAGTATGTTACAGTTGTATAAAATCTTACATGAATGGTAGATATCCTTGCCTTTTCTGCTGTAGTATTCACTCCTTCCCTCCTTCCCCCTAGTCCTTTACCTTCCTGGATTTACAGATTACATCTTGGGTTTCTTAGACTGTTGATCCTACCGGGGAAATCAGTTCTGACTGTGGTAGGCCTGAACATTGGCTTTATGCATTACATTATGCAAGGAGTGTTTGGGTGATGTTCTGTGTGCCTTTAAAGCAACAGCAGTCTTTGGTAGACTGGCTGGACATTGGGCTTCCATGGCAGGGAATTCCATATGTTAAGAATACTGCAGCAATGAAGGCAAGGACATCTATTGTTATGGTAACATTTTACACAACTGTACTTTCTTGTGCAAAAGGAATTCATGTCTGCATGAAAGGGTTGCTCTTTCCTGTTAGTACAATCACTTTTGTATCGTTGATGTTGTCATTGCAAGCTCATTGCTCTCCCTCCGAACATCGTCAACGACTAATCACAGGGAGGAAAGATTTCTGAGCTAGCGTCCATTATATGCACTTGTTAAGATGTAAGGGCTCGACATGCACACGCAGAGCTCCTTTTCCCTTCCTCAATGTCACAATAAAGATCTGGTTGCACTAGATAGCAGCACATAAAATATTTTGACAATATGGAGGGCTTTGACAAGATGTAACAGAATCAAAAGTACAAAACTGCATTTTTTTTCCTACATGTACCTAAACTCCCACATTATTCTGCTGGAATGACTTTATACTTTTAATGTGAATCAAATATTCATTGGCAGCAAACCACACAGACGCAGTTATTTGTACTTAAATGAAGGCAGGGGCGTAAAAAGCAGAGCATAAAACAGAATGTGCTTAAAGAATTCCACCATAATTGCTTCTGCCAGCTGTCTGCTAGGTAACAAACTTCTGGCATCCCTGCAAATGAAGGACAGCTCATCTAAGCAGTTTGAGCAATCTGTTGTATAATAGATTACAATGACTGAGCTGCGTTTCTTCCGAGCTGTGTGTTTGATCTAGTCTGCAAAACAGACAAGCTGCTGAACATTAATGACTTCTGTTTTTACAGGAAGAACTGCACAGCTACCCGAGGTGAAATGCAGACAAAGGAGGACCCTTTACTGAAAAATAAGTGGTGCATTGACTTAGACAGCGGAGAGTTTTAAATGACATAAATAAGTTGTAAATTGCTTTTGCAACACTGTACTATGGAAATGTACCTTGTGTACCCAATAAACATTAATTCAGAATGCATTTAAAAGTTCTGTTGTAAAACAAGTATGAGCAATATATGACAAAACTTTGAATATATTGAAGAAACCTTACAATTTTATTAAATCATTATTTAGGAATTGAAAACCACTTCCTGCATGAGTATTTGATGACTGCAGGTGTGATCTTTAATATACGATACAGAGAGTGTTGGGAAATTAATATAAATAAACCAGGAAAAAAATATATTTAAATGTACTTTACAAAAGCATTTGTTTATTGTTCATAAAAGATGCCAAGAGAGTATTACTGCTGTGATGACAGGAGATACACCTAGCTGGAATTTTGTAAATAATTATATGTCATTAGTGAATATAGAAATGATTTATACAAGATGCTTGTATTATAAATGTATTAGAACTATATGTCATGTGTATATCAAACTGCTTGTACAGACGTGTGTGTTGAAAAGGTATTTGTAGAGTGCTGTGTTTGAAATGTGACCATAGCGTTCCCTACTGGAAGAGAACCGAAAGGTTCCTGCAGTATTGTAATTGTTTAAATGCATATGTTTAACAGAGGAAACTGGAGGGTTAACCTCAGTCCAGCAAAATTGACAAAAATATTCAAAATTAAATTACTTTATAGGCTATACAATAAAGAGGCTATCTCTCAAGTTTTCAATGCAGCTAGAGACACAGAGTCTATACTAAGAAACTTTCTGTAGTGTCCTTGGAGTGAACTATTGCTACTTTTGAAGCATGAAGGAATTCAATTGTTTTATGACTTCCAGTATCTACCAAAGATCTGAGCAAAAACTCTTGCCTGTATATTTTTACAGGTAGATGCTAAATGCTGTCAGCTTCTAGCAGTGGGGATTTTGGCCTGGGAATTAGTAGTCAAATGACCAGAAATTATGTCATTCTGCAAGCTATCCCAGCAGTAATATTTTAGATAGTAATTGGAGAAGTCTTTTAGTGAGACAGAGAAATCTGTATTCTGTCTTGGACCTGACAACATCAATAAAACCATTCACCACATCTGCCTTGCTCTAATGAAGCACGTTTCTTGGGACCAGTATAACTCTCTTAGATTCAGTCAGGAATATAGTGAAATTTAGTTTAGATGTTTTCGTTATTTGTGTGAGCCTATACTGCAATGTTATGTTAATTATTTCCTGTAGTTTTGACTCTGATGTCTCTCTGAATATATATTTAGTATTGTCTTGTTTTTTTATTATTTATTATTAAATATATTTAAACTTTTCATTGTGGCTGATCTGTGTAGACATATTTAAGTTTTGAGAGTACTTGCATACTTATTTGGTGACACTGTGTGTGCCATTCCTAACAGACTTGCTCTTGGTCAGACTACCATTTGTATTAGTATTAATAATACATGGTAAAACTGGGCACCCTATGTTATGGGCCCTAAAGTAGCGGATAAGGAGTGAGTGGTGGCACTGATAACTACCTTATAGTCTGGGCAGAGTGGGGCATAACTAGTAAACTTGTGCATGTCTTTCCCAGGTGTGTGTGTGTGTGTGTGTGTGTGTGTGTGTGTGTGTGTGTGTGTGTGTGTGTGTGTGTGTGTGTGTGTGTGTGTGTGTGTAAATCAAACCTCAAAGATTGTGTGTGTCAACTACTTGAGCAGGGACACGGAGCACTGGTTGGACAGAGAGTGCGCTGGAGGTTTTGGCTTGGTCACTTAGTTAAGATATCAACTCTATAGCTGTGCCACTGCAGAGTCTTAATGGGGATCTGGAGAAAGAGGTACACACCAGACACAGACTGACTGTGGTCTCTGCGTGCTCTTAAGGGAGATTGCACTTGATGTAGAGAGCTTCATGTGGAAATACTGTGTGTACCTGTTATCCTCTCGGTGAACTCCCCCCACTGTTGCCAGAGGTGAGGATTGAGGCTGCTTGATTACTATTTGGCAGTGGTAGGTCATCCCAACCGGATTGTTGACTCCAAAAGTATATTGAAAAAGAAAATAAAAAATGCTCTTTCTGTAAGAGTCAAAGCACTGCATTTTCTTGCAACTCGTGTTAAACTATGAAATACACAGTTTCTTAATAATGCAACAGAAAAATCATCAAAACAACCTGAATGTTTCTGACTTCCTGCTCTGTGCATCATGTTATAGTGACAGCATCACAGTATTCTTAAGATATATGAAATCAGTGCCTCCAGCTCCCCAAGTAAAATGTGTTTTAAGTGTTGTCCCATGTAGCATTCTATGTATTTATTTTTGTCTATTAACAAAGTGGCCCAAATGAGATGAGGTCCAAGACGAAAATCTCTGGACCCACAAGATTTGCTAACAGAAATGCACACTATAAATATAATTTACAAGCTCTGAAATGATTAGACATATAGAAATATGTATGCCTAACACAATGATGAGGAAACCAGATTGTTCTGCAAAGAATTAAGGAAGATGCAGTGGAAAAACGTATACAAAGGGTTATAGTCATTTGGTCATTTGGTTGAGTGCAGAGGTTGCAGAAGCAGCAATATGATGTTCTGTTTCATCAGATCACAGCTAAACAAAACGTATGCAGTTAGATCATGGAGATCATGGTTAAAAGGATAAAGAATGTATCTTTTCTCTACTACTGCTTGATTGTTGCATTAATATAAAGATTGGGGGCAGTGTGGATAAAGAATAATTCATTTTACAACTTGTGATGTCACTTCTCCAGGCCAGTAATCAAGGAGTCTCAATCCTTACCAAAGAGAACAGTGAGGGAGGTTCACTTGGAACAACGATAGATACACAGTAATTCCAGAAGAAGCTGTCTGCACCAAGCACAATTTCTCTTAAGAGCACACAGGGAACATACTTTCATCCTATGGCTGAGTATCCCTCTCTATCACCTGGCCCCAAATAGGACTCTACACTGGCTACAGCTGTAGAGTTGAGTCCTAAGCCAAGTGTTCCAAGCCAAGTCCTTCACCACACTTTTTGTGAAACTAGTGCTCTGTGTCCCTGCTCCAAATAGCTGATGGACGCACTCTTTGAGATTTGATTTTTACACACACACACACACACACACACACACACACACACACACACACACACACACACACACACACACACACACACACACACACACACACACACACACACACACACACACACACACACACACATGCACGCGCGGGCACACACACCTGAGCTATGTAAATATCAGATTTCAAGTTGTTGTCAATTTAAACTCCTAGCAGTTTAGTGTGAGTTATTGGGGTGATAATAGTTTTTTTTTGGATATGATACTGAAAGACAAGGAAGACGAGTGGGATCTTGTTCAGTAGAAGATTAGGAGCTTTGTTCTATTGGGATTTATAATGAGTTGGGAGTTAGTGAGCCATGTTTCAACAGATAGAAAGAAATCTTGGGTTATGATGTGGTGGTCTTGTAGGGAGGAGGCTGTGCACATTAGAGTAGAATCATCTGCATATTGTATCACTCAGGCTTGGAGTGTGGAGGTATGGAGATGGATAGTGAATAGAGAGAATAGTAAAGGCCCAAGAATGGAGCCTTGTGGAACCCCTAAGGTAACTGGGAGAAGAAGCGAAAGGTGGTGATGCCATTGGATGGCCTGCCATCACTGTCATCCTGATAGGTAGCTTTGGATCCAGATGATAGAGGGGCTACTAAGATTTAGGGTGGAAGGCACGTTGATAAGCTTGTTGTGATTTACCATATCAAAGGCTTCGTACAAGTCCAAAAAGACAGCAGATACAAATTGTCCATTATTTCTACAGTGGTTCACTGTGTTAGTAAAGGACATTAGGGCTGTAGTCATGCTGTGATAGGGGTGAAAACTGGGTTGAGTGTTTGATAATAATTATGTGCATGAAGGTAGTTCATGAATTGGGTATGTATCTCTAAGATTTTAGATAAGGGTGATAGGATGGAAATTGGATGATAATTAGTAAGTTCAGTGGAATTACCTCCCTTGTGTAAAGGTATTATGCAGGAGATTTTCCAAAGGACAAGGTACCAGGCTCTCTGATATTTATCTGCTTATGAGTATTGGGTATGCTATTGTTTCTGCTGAGATTTGTAGAAAGTCAGTGGAGTGTTGTCTGCAGCAAGGGTGGTTAGTTTCAGTTTTTGGAGCAGATTTTTTATGGTATTAACAGACAGCAGGTGTAATGTAAAGTGGTTGGTGTTGTTTTGGTATCTCCTGCATAATACCTTTACACAAGGGAGGTAATTCCACTGAACTTACTAGTTATCATCCAATTTCCTCACCCCAACTCTTAGCGATACATACCCAATTAAAAAAAAAATCTAAGCTTGTTTCCTGCCTTTCCTGTAAGTCATCTAGTCCAGATACAGATTTGCTGTATCCAGGACTGTTTATAAGCTTCTGAGCCCCCACGCCTTTCTGTGTTGGAGAGAAGCCTTCTAGCTTAATTTTGTTTCTTAGAACTAGCCAGTGTTTTTAGTTTCAGCACTCATATCTGTTTCTTTGAGCTCAGCACTTGTTCAGAACTCATTGTAAGCATTAAATAAGCTACAAATTACTACAGCACTCAACTTTCTTCACTTGTCTAGAGGAAAACAGTTTTTAGTAATAGATAAATAAGCACCTATGCAGGCATGTCAAAAGGTCAGCTCCCAATGTTTTCTCCTGACTACCTGATGAATCTGGGCATCTTGGGGCAATGCAGCAATTGTCTCATGTACACAGACAACCCTCTCCTCCTACCACCCAACACTACAACCTGTGAGAGATGCACTTATATAGCCAAACTCGAAGCAAAGCTCTCTTCACCCAAGACTGGACTAGACTATCAAGAAGAGAAGGTAAACACTTGCATTACACCACACTCATCACATAGTCCCTCAAAACCTACACCACCAAAACACACACATAGAAACACACAACACACACCTACATTCACGGAGGCTCTCAATAAAAATCTGCCCAAGCAACAGGGATCTCCAAACCAGAAACACAAGCAACCTCCACCCCACAACACAACCCAAATGACACATAGCCCACAACCTCAGTGTGCCACTCAACAACAGCCCATAAGGCATAACAACGTACCCAACACTCTAGTCATAGGTGACTCTATAGACAAGCACACTGATGTTCCACTCACCAGGCTAAACAAGGAGAAAGTTACTGTCACCTGCCTGCTGGGTGCCAGGATCCACCACATAACGGACGCACTCTGGTCACTCCACAACAAGTACAAATATGACTCTGTCATTGTCCATGTTGGTGTCAATGATCTGAGACATACCTCCCTGGAGTACATGAAAAGAGACATGGAGGAGCTGTCCGATCTTGTAGCCCAGGCATGTATGACCCTAACCCTGAGTAGCATCCTGCCATCACCAAGAATGATACCACAGTACAAGGACAAAATGATTGACTTCAACAACTGGCTAAGCTCCTGGTGTCATTCTAAGGGGATCCAGTATCTGTCTGCCTGGGATGACATGATCGACAGACCACGATGCTTTGCCAGAGATGGCCTGCACCTGTCGCCCTTGGGATTCCAGATACTGGCTAAGACTCTTGCCATCCCTATAGTGCCTTTTTTTAGGCAAGGTTCAAATGACAAATTCACCAGCATAACAGGTACAATCAAGCAAAATCTGAGGGTAATGCTACTCAATGCTAGAAGTCTAAACCTCAAAATGCACTCACTCAAGGCACTCTTTAAAATGGAAAACATCTACATCTTTGCAGTGACAGAGACCTGGTTCAAGGTTCCAGAGAGCACCCCTGCATTACCAGGCTATAATTCATACCACACCTTTCAGCCACCTAACCTGGACCAAAACACTAAAGCTGGAGGCATGTCCATATTCATTAAGTATAGCCACACCTCCAGGCTAGTTGCTCAGCATAATGCATCCAAGATTATCCAAGTGCAGCTACCTCTGGGCAAGACCACAATCCAAATTGTAGCTTGGTACAGATCCCCCACCATGCCCCAGGATTCCCAATCCTCATTTCTTGATACACTGGAAAATATTAGGGTACAACCTAACACCCCTAATAATGGGCAATTTCAACTATCCCACCATTAACTGGGAAAACTACTCATGTATCAACTCTTGTGCTCAACATTTTCTGGAATTCATAAATTCCAGTGCCTTGGATCAACTTATCCACACCCCCACCAGGGGCAGCAATATCCTAGACCTGGTTATTACCAACATGGGCAACCGGTGCTCCACACCAGAGGTCAATTCCTTGTTGGTCAGATCCGACCACAAGCTAATCACCCTAGACATCCACATCCACATCCCTCCCCCACCCCCCATTAGGGAAACCACAGTAAAAAATTTCTCCAAAGCCAACTTCACGCTTCTTAAGACAGAAGTGGCAAACTTCACGACACCCATGCTGACGGACAATAGAGGTATGACTGCTGAATCCTACACAAATACACGAGTGCATGGATCGTGCAATCCCTAACAGAACCAATATGCTATCGTCCAAAAGAAGGAAGCCAATCTGGTGGTCCCCTGCCATAAACAAACTCTACAACAGAAGAAAGAAACTGTTGCAAAAAAGAGTAAAATCCCATGATTGGAGAAACTCCCTGGTCAGCCTCAATAAGAAGCTGAGATACCTCATAAAATCCTCCAAAGCTAGTTATGAAAACAAAATCGCCACTGATTCTAAAGACAACCACAAAGCATTCTATAGCTATGTCAAGAATCTCAATGGCAACACTCAGATCTGCTCTGAGTTACAGCACAATGGCACTAAATGTACAGAACCAACTGATATTGCCAACATCCTGGCAGATAGGTTCAGTGCTAACTTTACCCCCCTGTCATCCCCTAAAGGGCCCATCTCTATACCGGAAGAATGCAAAGTTCCTGTAATCACGGCTGCACAGGTAAAAAACACACTATCCAAAGCCAAGAACACAGCATCCATGGGACCTGACAACATCCCAGGCTGTGTTCTACATGAACTACAGAAAGAACTGGCACCCCACCTAAGTACCATGTTCAATCATAGCCTCACCTCAGGCTATGTGCCAACTGAATGGCGCACAGCGACAGTTATCCCACTCCACAAAGGGGAAGCCACCACAGACCCCGAAAACTACCGCCCCATTAGCCCAACGAGCCTGGTCTGCAAGGCTATGGAACGTATCATCATGGAACTTATAAACAATGACATTGGTAATCTCCAAACTCAGGACCCCACCCAGTTCGGATTTGTAAAAGGCAGATCATGTCTCCTAAATCTGATAGATTTCTTTGAAGCAGTCACCAAAGCCGTAGATGAGGGTAAGGTGGTTCACACAGCCTATCTAGATCTTGCCAAGGCTTTTGACACCATCCCCCACTCTGGAATCATAGATAAACTCACTAAACTAGGTATAAATCCCTATGTCACAAGATGGGCTGCCAACTGGCTCACTGACAGAACCCACACTGTGAAAGTAGCAGACTCCAAATCCAACTTCAGACCAGTGACAAGTGGAGTACCACAGGGTTTAGTTCTGGGTCCTCTCCTGTTTGGTATCTACTTCTCTGAAGTACAGGCCAACACAGAAGGTCTTTGGCTAATGAAGTTTGCAGATGACTGTAAACTAGGAGCCATAATCAAAACTCCAAAAGATGTGGACATCCTACAAAAGGGCCTCGCTGAGACAGATGCCTGGTGTCAAAGCCACGGACTCAAGCTCAATGCCAAAAAGTGCATTGTCATCCCTTTTGGTAAAAACTCAGTACCCATTAACTACCAAATAGGTGGTAGTCTACTTAACACCAAAAGTGTGATAAGAGACCTTGGGACACAGGTGGACAGTAATCTCTCCTTTGATAATCACATCGCCACAGTAGTCAGGAAATCGTTCTACATGGCACACCTCATCACAAAAGGTTTCTCATCCAGGAAAAAAGAGGTCATTGTTCCCCTCTACTCGTCACTCATTAGACCCATTATAGAGTACAATGCCCCTTTTGGTATGTACCTCACAAGACATCTACAACAACTGGAAAGGCCACAGAAATACCTCACAAAGAGGATTACTGGCCTCTAAGAGATCCCCTATGCAGACCGTCTCAAAAAACTGCAGCTTTACTCCGTTGCATATCACCTACTCAGAGGCAATCTCTGCCTAACACACAAAGCTATGTCAAACCCAGAGCTTTTAGACATGCTCCACTTAAAGAAATCCCAATTCCTATGAGCTACATGCTCTAGGGACCTAAACCTCATCACCACAATAAACAGAACATGCTGGAGGGATAGATTCCTGTCCCAGAGACTTCCATTACTCTGGAACAAACTACCTATCTATATCAAACAAAGCTCCTCATTAGCACTCTTCAAGAAAAATCTTGATGATTGGATGGGAGATAGGAAATTCACCCAGGGGATCACTTCTGTGGCTCTGCTCGACAGTGGCACAGGAAAATAATTTTCTTGGGTGGCGAAAGCCAGGGTACCTTTGGCTAGGCTTATATAGGCCCTAGGGCGAATAGCCTAGTACCCACCTATGAACCTATGAACCTATTAAATCAGAAAATAAATCAGTGACTTTTTCCTTTAAGTACCTTTGCTAAAAGCAAAACTGTTTTAGTAACTTGATGACTTAAACAAATTTTCCTGTAATCATCCTCCTCCATTGGATCTCATTGCTAAAGCTGTTGCCTATGCCTCTGATTTATTTTCCTACCTATACCAAGTATAATGTGAAATTTAAAGACAACCCCCTGTTGTGGAGTACCCATGTAAAAAAAATTATATAACAAGAGAAAGAATGTTTATAAGAAGCCTTATTATATCTGTCATAAGAGCATATTGAAGCAAACTAGCGCAGAGGTTAAGGGAACCATTTGGAAACTCACAACTAAATATGATCTTAAAATAGCTGCTAAATCAAACATAGCCACACATTTTCCTTTAACTATGCCTGGAAGTACAGAATTAACACTCAAGAATGATCAGATCTAGTCCACAGTAAGTCTGATACCCTGACCAAAGGAAATCACCAGCATAACAGCTGATCACCAGTATAACAGCTGATCACCAGTATAACAGCTGATAAATTCAGTGTAAATGTTACTCTACCTAAAGGTCGAACTGTCCCAGAGTGCACTGTCCTAACCACTCCCTTTAATTACTAAAGAACAAGTCTTCTCAGCCATCACAAAAGCTAAGAACACCACACCCATGGGTCCAGATAACATCCCATGTTGCCTTACCATCAGTACCAAATATGGCGTACATGAACCTGTACTGACCCTCTTTAATCTAGGCTTCCCCACTGGTTACATTCCTAAAGCAAAGAGAACAGCCACTGTAATGTCATTCAGTGATAATTTCCAAATCACAGACCCTGTTTACTGTGGCAGTACTAAAATAGTCAAACATTTCTAATATCAAATGTTTGTAATGCTGGCAGAAGTGATTGAATAATCATATGGTTGCTTCAACCAGCATTACTTTATGGGAGGTCATGCAACACTGGAGAGTGGGAATTTGCCCTTTCCCCTTCTGAAAAATTTTTTTTTTGAGTTTTGATCCTTTGATGTTGATGTTTTGATCTTCGACCTTTTGATACTTTGACATTTTGAAGTACGCACAATTACTATAAACCCATTTGTCTCACCTCATATATAAAGCTATGGAGTATTTTGTCTCAGAACTCATTATCCTGGATTTTGAAAATCTCATCACTGAACCATCATCAATTTGGCTTTATCAAAGAAAGGTTAGAAAATGTCTCTGAGCAGTGGATCGTGGTTATGCAGTACATGCAAGCATATATGGCCCTGACTAAGGCCTCTGACAATATTCCCCATGCTGTCATTATTGACAGATCTTACAGTGTGCAGAGGATAGCTAACTGGCTGTCTTACAGAACCCATGTAGTTAAAGTTGCAGGTACCAGTTTGGAAAGCAAGAAAGTTAACAGCAGTGTCTTATAGGGCTCAGTATTTCTACCTCTTATATTTGGCACCTATTTCTCAGAACTTCAAACCAACGTTCTTGGCCTATAGTTGTCTATGTTTGTGGACGACTGTAAATTGGATGTTGTTATTCAATCTTCCACTGGCTTACGATTACTCCAAAATGGGTTAGACCATGTTAACAACTGATGAAGGACAATGGTCTTAAATTATATGTGACAACATTTAGTATAGCTCATTTTCATCAAAAAAAATGTAGCCATACTATATAGCTGATACATAGCTCCCTACTGAATTATTGGCACTCGAAATGTCGACTGTAGACAAAAAAAAAAAAAAAAAAAAAAAAAAGAGTGAAAATCAAGAAGAGCAAATCTTAAGCATCACGCTTCTCCTTTAAATTTCATTTTTAGGGGGGGGGGGGGCAAGCAGCTGCCACACTCAAAATATATTGTTTTCTTTCAGCACAATTGCCAGTGAGTCTAAAGTGAGGTAGGCACTAAAGCCAAGAAAAGAAGGAATGATTTCAATGCTTCAAAACCATATGTCCGTAACTACACAGATATGAATGTGCTCAAGCTGCAGGAGAGCGTCCATTTCTGGACATTTCTGTTAAGACTCCTGGCACTGAGAAGAGATACATTAAAGTGTTCCAAATTAGAATTTATACTTCCCAGATTTACATATACCAACTCCAAGATTGCCATATGTCGGCGAAAAGGAAGTAAATAGTCTGAGAACTGTCCATCTTGGACTTAGAATTATGTAAGTCTGTTTTTTCAGCCATTCAGTCTCCGTGTTTCAGAACTTAGTAGCAGTCCCAGCATTTTCAATGGTTACAAAGATATATTCGATCCAATCAGGCACAGTCATAAGGGATCTAGGCACTCTGTTTTTTAATGCAGTATATTTTGTCCATCGTGTCTTTGCAGTAGTCTAGAAAGCCTTCTGTCTGACTCATCTTATTTCTAGAGGCATTTCTTTCTCATCACAGCCATTATCAACTATACTGTCCCCCTTTGCCATGTATTTATCTAACAATATCACTCAATGTGACAGCCATAGAGATTCCTAACTAAAAATATTAGTGACCATAAAAAGAAAGATAACATGGCAGCACACATTTAAGTTATCCAGCACACTGGAACCTATAACAAAATAGCCGCAGGATTCAATAAACTCTGTGTAGGTTTCGTGCAGAGCCTACATGGAATGTTTGGGCATGATGTTGCTCATAGTGCAGCATCGCTCCATACATATTAATGAAGCACAGCATGTGTAAGACAAGTTTTAAGGCATCGCTCCATACATATTAATGAAGCACAGCATGTGTAAGACAGGTTTTAAGGCATCGCTCCATACAAATTAATGAAGCACAGCATGTGTAAGACAAGTTTTAAGGCATCGCTCCATACATATTAATGAAGCACAGCATGTGTAAGAGAGGTTTTAAGGCATCGCTCCATACATATTAATAAAACACAGCATGTGTAAGACAGGTTTTAAGGCATCGCTCCATACAAATTAATGAAGCACAGCATGTATAAGACAAGTTTTAAGGCATCGCTCCATACATATTAATGAAGCACAGCATGTGTAAGACAGGTTTTAAGGCATCGCTCCATACATATTAATGAAGCACAGCATGTGTAAGACATGTTTTAAGGCATCGCTCCATACATATTAGTGAAGCACAACATGTGTAAGACAGGTTTTAAGTCCTCGCTCCATGCATATTAATGAAGCACAGCTTGTGTAAGACAGGTATTAAGGCATCGCTCCACACATATTAATGAAGCACAACATGTGTAAGACAGGTTTTAAGGCATCGCTCCATACATATTAATGAAGCACAGCATGTGTAAGACAGGTTTTACGGCATCGCTCCATACATATTAATGAAGCACAGCATGTGTAAGACAGGTTTTAAGGCGTTGCTCCATACATATTAATGAAGCACAACATGTGTAAGAAAGGTTTTAAGGCATCGCTCCATACATATTAATGAAGCACAGCATGTGTAAGACAGGTTTTAAGGCATCACTCCATACATATTAATGAAGCACAGCACGTGTAAGACAGGTATAAAGCATCACTCCATACATATTAATAAAACACAGCATGTGTAAGACAGGTTTTAAGTCATCGCTCCATACATATTAATGAAGCATAGCATGTGTAAGACAGGTTTTAAGGCGTCGCTCCATACATATTAATGAAGCACAGCATGTGTAAGACAGGTTTTAAAGCATCACTCCATACATATTAATGAAACACAACATGTGTAAGACAGGTTTTAAGGCATCGCTCCATACATATTAATGAAGCACAGCATGTGTAAGACAGGTTTTAAGGCGTCGCTCCATACATATTAATGAAGCACAGCATGTGTAAAACAGGTTTTAAGGCGTCACTACATATATATTAGTGAAGCACAACATGTGTAAGAAAGGTTTTAAGGCATCGCTCCATACATATTAATGAAGCACAGCATGTGTAGGACTGGTTTTAAGGCATCGTTTCACACATATTAATGAAGCACAGCATGTGTAAGACAGGTTTTAATGCATCGCTCCACACATATTAATGAAGCACAGCATGTGTAATACAGGTTTTAAGGCATCACTCCTGTCAAAAGATTTTTAATACTCTTAACATATACTGGAAGAATCACGCAGCAAAAAAGGTAGGCCAAAAAAGAGTTTATTTAACATGCATGGAGATCTGCCACAAAAAGTTCTGTTGCTAGCAGTCTAATTTCTACACACTTTACATGGGTTTTTATACCCTCTTTCATGCATACTCAGCAGCTGGTTACTAGACAAGGAATTTCAGTCAAGGCTATAAATTCACTCAGTGGAGCCTTAGATGGTAAAAAAGTCAGACACAAGATAAGTTGGTGCCTACATCAAGGTAACATCTATGCACTCCTCCTTGGTCAGAGGTCAGTCCCAAGATAGGCCTGTGCCTGGACCAAAGTAGCATCTGTGCATTCCTTTCTGGTCAGCAAATTCCTTACAAGAAAAACAACTCATTTTAGCTTATTTCTTTGCACGCAATGCAGTTTCACATTTTAACCCTTCCTATACAGGATACAAAGATGTTGAACACAAAGATTCTTACTACATTTCCCCCCTCACAACACTTTGTATCCCCAGTAATACATTTTATTCATACAGGTTTTAACACAGTTCATTTCCTGTATATTCAGAATAATAAGCTTTAGTTGCATTGGCAGACAATACACTTGATATTATCATTCGGATGCAAGGAATGCAGCAACAACCCAACAGTAGGAATATAATGGCACCAATACATACAGCAATTAAGACATTCATACGTACTGTTCCTCAATTCCCAAACCAATTTTGGAAAAAGTCAGTCAATGGATTCTGTCCTGGTTTTGTAAGTTCAGAAACTTGCTGTAGGATCTCCAGATGACTGTTAATGTCATATCAATTGTCTGTAATGAACGGACAACACTTGCAAGTACCTCCTTTCGCCGCTAGGGTGAGTTCGAGCGCCATACGATTCTGCAACACTACAGTCCTTATTGCAGTTAACTCATCCGTCACCAATCCTAGCACAGAAAAAGTTGCATTGCTCAGAGTTTCTAACAGTTTTGACAGTTTTCTGAGCTCCCAAATAGATTTTACTGTCCCATAAGCTGGAAGAATACCAGCCCAAGAAATGACATCATCGCCCAAGTCCATGTGTGACAGTCCCTTGCTGCTACTGTGGGCCAAATCGTGATGATAGATCCAGGATGCATCAATGTTACCTACGGGATTAACAGGTTTATTCACAGCACGTACATTTCATATTTTACCTTGGGGAAGAGTAAATGAATGTCTTATAGCTGGTGCCAAATAACCCAAAAAACAACTGCCTGACCAATTCCTTGGTAACCATTTGTATGCTTTTTACCACAGACAAAATAACAGTCATTCACTTTAAGAGTGATATTTACTGGAATAGAATGATTTCCTTTGTCTTGTATCCCTTTAAACAAAAGATCATACACAGATAACATTTTTTCAACAAAACTAGTGACATTAATAAGCCCTGTACTATTAATAAGCACTCTTATAGGCTTGAAACTTGTTGCACAGTGCCCATCTAATGTACAGTTATGAATTATGGTTACATTACATTGACTCCATCCAACCTTAATTTTTCCAGATCTCTGGAAACATACAGTTCCATTCTGACGACCCATGAGGGGTAGTGCTATTTTGTCCTTTAAGGCTACGTTTGAAGTTTCAAACAGTAAATTAGTCCATGTATCATTTGCCCCAAAGGGACTGTACCTAACATCAGGCCACCATGTACAGTAGGGATAGCTGTGCATATCCAACAATTTGAAACATTAAAAGACAAAGCATATGCATATTTAATAGCTTGGTACGTATTAAAGGGTGGATGCCAAGCTGTATTTTATCTCTCTTCACTTGGCTAGTTTCGTTTGAAAATAAAAACGGCCAAAACAGAAAAGTAACAATCACACTTATTAACAACAAAATTAGTTTGGAATGCTTTTGTGGGAAAGACTAAATCCTTCCGGTATTTGCATTGCTACAATAGTCAGATATTCATACAAAACAAGATTACTACTAATTAGTGTTCCTCAGTTTCCTGGTTCCACTTTCAGGATCCTGTTGTTCTTCTGATCTGAAAATAATAATTCGTTAGAGAAGTGTTAGTTTTGTCAGCATTTTCCTCATGTAATCTGCTATCTCTTCACCCCCTCACGTTCCGCAGGCAAAAGACCTTGCCACTGCGGGCGTAATAAGGTCTCCCATATAGTAGTTCAAATGGTGTGACCCCTTTTGAAGTGGGAGTGACGCATGGACAGGAGTGCCAGAGGTAAGCAGTTTATCCAAGACTGATGTGTCTCGCCATGAGTTTACGTAACTTGCCTTTGAGAATGCCATTATGGCGTTCAACCAACCCTGCTGACTGTGGGTGGTAGGCACAGTGATGTTTTAAGTCAATCTGAAAAACGGCAGCCAGCTTTTGAATAACTTGGTTCACGAAATGTGTGCCATTATCAGAATAGATGCATGTAGGTAGCCCAAAATGAGAGATAATGTTATTTGTAAGAGCCTTGGCTACTGACAGTGCATCTGAGTGTGCTACCGGAAAAGCTTCTACCCATTTTGTAAAAGCATCAATAATGACTAACACAAATCGCTTCTGTTGAACAGGAGTTAGTTCAATAAAATCCATACAGATTGTGTGAACTGGATACGGAGGCAGCGGAAAAGCTGCTGGGGTGATCCGCACCCCACCACCATGGTATCGTGCACAAAGCAGGCACGACCAACAAAATCGTTTAGCATACGCTATAAAACCCTTGGTACAGAAAATTTGCTGGGTCATTTGAACCATAGCAGCAGGGCCCAGATGAGATGGGCCATGCGTCACTAATGAGGCATACCTAAAAAGGTTTGTTGGCAAGACATACTTATCATTTGGACCTACAAAAACTCCTTGCTTCTGAATAGCCCCATATTTAACCCATCGCTGTTTTTCCTGAACTGTACTAAGTTCCTGCATTACTTGCAAAGTTTGTAGATCAAATTTATCTGTAGGATGAAGTTCCTTCTGTGTGGTCTCGAGTGCAAAAGTAGAGGTTAAGGCTACACTTTTTGCAGTTTTGTCAGCTAGTGCATTTCCAAGTGATACTGGATCCTTGGCATTTGTGTGTGCTGCGCACTTACAGATGGCCAATCCCCGTGGCAGTTGGACAGCTTGTAAGAGGCTAAGGATTAAATCCTTGTGGGTTATTTCCTTTCCTGAGGCAGTAACCATTCCCTATTTTTCCATTGCTGTGCAAAGACATGGACCGTGGAAAAAGCATACTGACTATCTGTGTAGATAGTAACTGCCTTATCCTTGGAAATGGTACATGCTCTGGTCAAAGCAATCAATTCAGCCGCTTGTGCGGACAGATTCCTGGGGAGAGGTTTTGCCTCTAGTACCTTAGTCTCAGTTGTGACTGCATAACCCACTTGTGTAATACCTGCTTCATTCTTACGTGCTGACCCATCTACGAACAGGGTCCAATCTGAATTTGCCAAAGGCTGATCCTTAAGGTCTGGTCTTGGTAAGACATTAGAGTGTATTAAGTCTAAACATACGTGAGGGGCACCGTCATCAGCTGTAGGTAACAGCGTGGCTGGATTAAGAGTGGTGCATCGCTCAATGGTCATGTGTGGTTGTGATAGTAATGTTGTCATGCAGGACAAGTGTCTGCTAGGAGAGAAAGGTAACTTTATCCTGTAGAAGTATTACCGACAGAGTGCGGTACCCGTAATAAGGTCATGAAACAAAACTAGGGTTGCAGACGCCTGCACGGCCAGTGCAGCTGCGACTACTGCTTGTACACAGTGTGGCAATGATCGTGCCACTGTGTCCAGTTTACTGGAATAAAAAGCTAATGGCCTCAACTTATCCCCATAAATTTGTAAAAGAACCGATGTCATAAAACCCTGCTTACAATCTACTGTCTGAACAAAAGGTTTTGTATAGTCAGGAAGCTAAGTGTTGCAGATCCTGCTATCAGTTGCTTTACCCTAGTAAATGCCTGTATTGCCTTATCTGTCCATTTCAGCGTCATGTGCTGCCATGGGAAGTGCAAAAATAAGTTCTGAAAGTGGACTCACTTCCTCTGCATAATTGGGAATCCAACTACGACAAAAGTTAGTTATTCCTAAAAATGACATCATTTCTTTTTTTGTACTGGGCATCGGTGCCTGTAAAATAGCTTCTTTTCTACAGCTATCCAGTTGTCTACCAGCATTTGAAATGGTATAGCCTAGATATCGTACTTCAGCTTTACAAAATTGTAATTTAGATTTGTTTACCTTATGTCCCTCTTTCGCCAAGAAATGCAATAACCGAATAGTTTGCCACTCACAGACAGCCTCCGTGGGTGCAGCCAGTAAGATGTCGCCCACGATAACAGTAGATGACAGCCATGCTCGGTTGAAACTGTGCCAGGTTTGTTGACATTTCTTGCGAAAAATTGTAGGGCTTTCACAATATCCCTGCGGCAGCCTTGTGTAGGTGTACCGCTTGCTCATGAACGTAAAAGCGAACCAAAACCTACTAGTTTCCTGTAGAGGGATGGGAAAAAATGCATTACTGATATCAATGACAGAAAAATACTTATCTGTGGGAAGGATATCATTTAACAAAACAGATGGATCTGGGACCATAGGAGCCCTTGGTACCACAGCAGCATTCACAGCCTGCAGATCCTGTACCATTCTCCAGGTCCCATCCGGTTTCCTTACTGGGAACAAGGGTGTGTTACACGGTGAATCTGTGCATGGAATTAAAACCCCAGCTTGTAATAGAGCCGTGATCACTGGTAGAATGCCTTCTTCTGCCTTTTTACTTAGCGGATACTGACGCTTGTGAGGTCTAAAGTCGGATTTTGGAGTTATTTTAACCTGTCCTGCTGTTCTTATTAGCCCAATGTCATGTTGCCCGCGGGACCATAAGGAGTCTGGCACTGATTGTAACTTTAATTCTTCCTGCGGGGTTAGGAGATATAGTCAGAAATGGCCCTCCCCCGGGTGGCGTTAGCCTGTCTTCGCGGAGGTGAAGGCCAAATTAGTTAGCTCATTTACTACATTTTGTGGTCCAGTTTCGACAAGATCATTACTGTACCAGTAGTGTAAATCACCCTGCCCCACCTGCAACATAACATCTTGAATTTCTACTCGCTTGGCTAGAATCCCTGATGCAGTCGGCACAGCTGCTATGCCAAACACGTGCATTAAATCTCTTCCTAATAAGTTTACAGGGCAAATTTTAGAGACAATGACTCGAAACCTGATAGTTTGGTTAGTTTCAGGGTCCGTGAACCATAAGGGTTTAGATAGTGGTTCTTTATAAATGCGGCCATTGGCTGCCTTGACTAATACATAGTCATCAGAAGTTACATCAGATGGCACTGCAGAGGTTTTAGCAGGGTCCTGGAGGCCCCTGAATCACACAAAATTCTACATCCTTCCCTTCCACTTGAAGTGTGATAATCGGTTGTGCCTCTAGCTGCATAGTTACAGCCAGCTGTTAAATTAATAACCTGATATTCGCCGTCTGAAAAATCAGTCACTTCATTCTCCCATCCTGCACATTCCCTTTTACCTTCTTTATTCACATTCTCAAAATCATTCTCATTTTGTATTACTGACTCTTGCCAGTCGACCTCAGCATCTGGGTCCGGTTCGTCCGTGCTGCCATTATATAGTCATGCTGAACTATGATTTGGAGCAGCAGTGGATTTCCCGGGATTCAGGCAATCTCTTGCGAAATGCCCCTTCTTACTGCATTTAAAACATTCCCCTCTTTTGTCTGCCTTCGTAATCTTCAAAATGTCCTACATTCCTTCTCCCTCTGCCTCTACCCTGTCCCCTTCCTCTACCTCTGTTGGACGGAGCTTACATTAACATAAGTGTTTTATCCGCGCTCACCATAAAGGTTTGAGCCTGTTTTCTTTTTTCCTTCTCAAGATATTTATCTGCATGTAAAGGGATACGAGTGTGTGGACAGGGTATGTACCTTAGCTTCTTTTGTTTTACTCTGATTTGTCTATACTATGGTTACGTAGCTCCAGAGTCTCCTCTGCTTGTTTTTTGTAAAACTATGGAGGGTATTTTTCCCTGCTTCTCTGCCTCCTGTAAGACTATGAAGGACACCTTTTCTTGATTTTCTGCTTCTTTCTTTTTGATACTGGGGTGGACTAACCCTGTCTTTAGTGACATCAGAATACAAGGGTAGGGCCGTTGGTTTACGACAGACAATAGATGTTTCGTCATCTTCTTTGTGGACAAAAAATGCACCTTTTGCACTCGAGCCACTACTTCCCTTATTTGAAAATTGTTCCCTATGTCTCTTATTAGCTTCTTCTAACCATTTCTGTGCTTGAGGAAATCCTACCTTTTTTTGTTTCTTAACCTTACCTCCTGTGTCCCTGCGCAGGTCTCTCACTAGATTTTGACATTCTGATTTATTCAAGGTACCACTAAACCCATAGTCTTTTTTCCATTTTTTCATATATTTTAAGTTTTTCGGATGTAATTTAAACATATATTCCTCATCCTCAGTCCTTTTATTTAAGCAGCCCTTACTAACACAACAACTGCTTCCTATTCCCATTTTTCTTATTTAAAAGAAAAACTGTTTCCCAGTTTTCTTATTTAAAAGAAAAACTGTTTCCTTCCTGAGATCTCTACCGGTCTTTTGTAAAATTTAAACAAAAGAAATTCCTTTATGACTAGTCCCTTAAAAAACTTTTACAAAAACAAAAAAAGCTTACCTTACTGCGGATCTTCCGCCCTCGTTAAATCACCGTCCACGGATCGAATCTAAGAGTGACTGGCCTCTACTTACGACTTTTTGTCGGAGGTCTTTCCATTCAAGGGAGCCGAGATTCGTTCTCCCTTCCTGTACAGGTTTTTCAGTCCCTCTTATGCGATTCGTACCGTGAAGAGGTGGCCCCACGTTCTTAGGCGCCAGAAATGTCAAAAGATTTTAATACTCTTAACATATACTGGAAGAATCACGCAGCAAAAAGGTAGGCCAAAAAGAGTTTATTTAACATGCATGGAGATCTGCCACAAAAGTTCTGTTGCTAGCAGTCTAATTTCTACACACTTTACATGGGTTTTATACCCTCTTTCATGCATACTCAGCAGCTGGTTACTAGACAAGGAATTTCAGTCAAGGCTATAAATTCACTCAGTGGAGCCTTAGATGGTAAAAAAGTCAGACACAAGATAAGTTGGTGCCTACATCAAGGTAACATCTATGCACTCCTCCTTGGTCAGAGGTCAGTCCCAAGATAGGCCTGTGCCTGGACCAAAGTAGCATCTGTGCATTCCTTTCTGGTCAGCAAATTCCTTACAAGAAAAACAACTCATTTTAGCTTATTTCTTTGCACGCAATGCAGTTTCACATTTTAACCCTTCCTATACAGGATACAAAGATGTTGAACACAAAGATTCTTACTACAACTCCACACATATTAATGAAGCACAGCATGTGGAAGACAGGTTTTAAGGCGTCGATCCATACATATTAATGAAGTACAGCATGTGTAGGACTGGTTTAAAGGCATCGCTCCACACATATTAATGAAGCATAGCATGTGTAAGACAGGTTTTAAGGTGTCGCTCCATACATATTAATGAAGCACAGCATGTATAACACAGGTTTTAAGGCATCGCTCCACACATATTAATGAAGCACAGCATGTGTAAGACAGGTTTTAAGGCACCACTCCACACATATTAATGAAGCACAGCATGTGTAAGACAGGTTTTAAGGCATCGCTCCACACATATTAATGAAGCACAACATGTGTAAGAAAGGTTTTAAGGTGTCACTCCATACATATTAATGAAGCATAGCATGTGTAACACAGGTTTTAAGGCATCGCTCCACACATATTAATGAAGCACAACATGTGTAAGACAGGTTTTAAGGGATCGCTCCATACATATTAATGAAGCACAGCATGTGTAAGACGGGTTTTAAGGCATTGCTCCATACATATTAATGAAGCACAGCATGTGTAAGACATGTTTTAAGGCATCGCTCCATACATATTAGTGAAGCACAACATGTGTAAGAAAGGTTTTAAGGCATCGCTCCATACATATTAATGAAGCACAGCATGTGTAAGACAGGTTTTAAGGCATCGCTCCATACATATTAATGAAGCACAGCATGTGTAAGACAGGTTTTAAGGCATCGCTCCATACATATTAATGAAGCACAGCATGTGTAAGACAGGTTTTAAGGCATCGCTCCATACATATTAATGAAGCACAGCATGTGTAAGACAGCTTTTAAGGCATAGCTCCATACATATTAATGAAGCACAACATGTGTAAGACAGGTTTTAAGGCATCGCTCCATACATATTAATGAAGCACAGCATGTGTAAGACAGGTTTTAAGGCATCGCTCCATACATATTAATGAAGCACAGCATGTGTAAGACAGGTTTTAAGGCATCGCTCCATACATATTAATGAAGCACAGCATGTGTAAGACAGGTTTTAAGGCATCGCTCCATACATATTAATGAAGCACAGCATGTGTAAGACAGGTTTTAAGGCATCGCTCCATACATATTAATGAAGCACAGCATGTGTAAGACAGGTTTTAAGGCATCGCTCCATACATATTAATGAAGCACAGCATGTGTAAGACAGGTTTTAAGGCATCGCTCCATACATATTAATGAAGCACAGCATGTGTAAGACAGGTTTTAAGGCATCGCTCCATACATATTAATGAAGCACAGCATGTGTAAGACAGGTTTTAAGGCATCGCTCCATACATATTAATGAAGCACAGCATGTGTAAGACAGGTTTTAAGGCATCGCTCCATACATATTAATGAAGCACAGCATGTGTAAGACAGGTTTTAAGGCATCGCTCCATACATATTAATGAAGCACAGCATGTGTAAGACAGGTTTTAAGGCATCGCTCCATACATATTAATGAAGCACAGCATGTGTAAGACAGGTTTTAAGGCATCGCTCCATACATATTAATGAAGCACAGCATGTGTAAGACAGGTTTTAAGGCATCGCTCCATACATATTAATGAAGCACAGCATGTGTAAGACAGGTTTTAAGGCATCGCTCCATACATATTAATGAAGCACAGCATGTGTAAGACAGGTTTTAAGGCATCGCTCCATACATATTAATGAAGCACAGCATGTGTAAGACAGGTTTTAAGGCATCGCTCCATACATATTAATGAAGCACAGCATGTGTAAGACAGGTTTTAAGGCATCGCTCCATACATATTAATGAAGCACAGCATGTGTAAGACAGGTTTTAAGGCATCGCTCCATACATATTAATGAAGCACAGCATGTGTAAGACAGGTTTTAAGGCATCGCTCCATACATATTAATGAAGCACAGCATGTGTAAGACAGGTTTTAAGGCATCGCTCCATACATATTAATGAAGCACAGCATGTGTAAGACAGGTTTTAAGGCATCGCTCCATACATATTAATGAAGCACAGCATGTGTAAGACAGGTTTTAAGGCATCGCACTATACCTATTAATGAAGCACAGCATGTGTAAGACAGGTTTTAAGGCATCGCTCCATACATATTAATGAAGCACAGCATGTGTAAGACAGGTTTTAAGGCATCGCTCCATACATATTAATGAAGCACAGCATGTGTAAGACAGGTTTTAAGGCATCGCTCCATACATATTAATGAAGCACAGCATGTGTAAGACAGGTTTTAAGGCATCGCTCCATACATATTAATGAAGCACAGCATGTGTAAGACAGGTTTTAAGGCATCGCTCCATACATATTAATGAAGCACAGCATGTGTAAGACAGGTTTTAAGGCATCGCTCCATACATATTAATGAAGCACAGCATGTGTAAGACAGGTTTTAAGGCATCGCTCCATACATATTAATGAAGCACAGCATGTGTAAGACAGGTTTTAAGGCATCGCTCCATACATATTAATGAAGCACAGCATGTGTAAGACAGGTTTTAAGGCATCGCTCCATACATATTAATGAAGCACAGCATGTGTAAGACAGGTTTTAAGGCATCGCTCCATACATATTAATGAAGCACAGCATGTGTAAGACAGGTTTTAAGGCATCGCTCCATACATATTAATGAAGCACAGCATGTGTAAGACAGGTTTTAAGGCATCGCTCCATACATATTAATGAAGCACAGCATGTGTAAGACAGGTTTTAAGGCATCGCTCCATACATATTAATGAAGCACAGCATGTGTAAGACAGGTTTTAAGGCATCGCTCCATACATATTAATGAAGCACAGCATGTGTAAGACAGGTTTTAAGGCATCGCTCCATACATATTAATGAAGCACAGCATGTGTAAGACAGGTTTTAAGGCATCGCTCCATACATATTAATGAAGCACAGCATGTGTAAGACAGGTTTTAAGGCATCGCTCCATACATATTAATGAAGCACAGCATGTGTAAGACAGGTTTTAAGGCATCGCTCCATACATATTAATGAAGCACAGCATGTGTAAGACAGGTTTTAAGGCATCGCTCCATACATATTAATGAAGCACAGCATGTGTAAGACAGGTTTTAAGGCATCGCTCCATACATATTAATGAAGCACAGCATGTGTAAGACAGGTTTTAAGGCATCGCTCCATACATATTAATGAAGCACAGCATGTGTAAGACAGGTTTTAAGGCATCGCTCCATACATATTAATGAAGCACAGCATGTGTAAGACAGGTTTTAAGGCATCGCTCCATACATATTAATGAAGCACAGCATGTGTAAGACAGGTTTTAAGGCATCGCTCCATACATATTAATGAAGCACAGCATGTGTAAGACAGGTTTTAAGGCATCGCTCCATACATATTAATGAAGCACAGCATGTGTAAGACAGGTTTTAAGGCATCGCTCCATACATATTAATGAAGCACAGCATGTGTAAGACAGGTTTTAAGGCATCGCTCCATACATATTAATGAAGCACAGCATGTGTAAGACAGGTTTTAAGGCATCGCTCCATACATATTAATGAAGCACAGCATGTGTAAGACAGGTTTTAAGGCATCGCTCCATACATATTAATGAAGCACAGCATGTGTAAGACAGGTTTTAAGGCATCGCTCCATACATATTAATGAAGCACAGCATGTGTAAGACAGGTTTTAAGGCATCGCTCCATACATATTAATGAAGCACAGCATGTGTAAGACAGGTTTTAAGGCATCGCTCCATACATATTAATGAAGCACAGCATGTGTAAGACAGGTTTTAAGGCATCGCTCCATACATATTAATGAAGCACAGCATGTGTAAGACAGGTTTTAAGGCATCGCTCCATACATATTAATGAAGCACAGCATGTGTAAGACAGGTTTTAAGGCATCGCTCCATACATATTAATGAAGCACAGCATGTGTAAGACAGGTTTTAAGGCATCGCTCCATACATATTAATGAAGCACAACATGTGTAAGACAGGTTTTAAGGCATCGCTCCATACATATTAATGAAGCACAGCATGTGTAAGACAGGTTTTAAGGCATCGCTCCATACATATTAATGAAGCACAGCATGTGTAAGACAGGTTTTAAGGCATCGCTCCATACATATTAATGAAGCACAGCATGTGTAAGACAGGTTTTAAGGCATCGCTCCATACATATTAATGAAGCACAGCATGTGTAAGACAGGTTTTAAGGCATCGCTCCATACATATTAATGAAGCACAGCATGTGTAAGACAGGTTTTAAGGCATCGCTCCATACATATTAATGAAGCACAGCATGTGTAAGACAGGTTTTAAGGCATCGCTCCATACATATTAATGAAGCACAGCATGTGTAAGACAGGTTTTAAGGCATCGCTCCATACATATTAATGAAGCACAGCATGTGTAAGACAGGTTTTAAGGCATCGCTCCATACATATTAATGAAGCACAGCATGTGTAAGACAGGTTTTAAGGCATCGCTCCATACATATTAATGAAGCACAGCATGTGTAAGACAGGTTTTAAGGCATCGCTCCATACATATTAATGAAGCACAGCATGTGTAAGACAGGTTTTAAGGCATCGCTCCATACATATTAATGAAGCACAGCATGTGTAAGACAGGTTTTAAGGCATCGCTCCATACATATTAATGAAGCACAGCATGTGTAAGACAGGTTTTAAGGCATCGCTCCATACATATTAATGAAGCACAGCATGTGTAAGACAGGTTTTAAGGCATCGCTCCATACATATTAATGAAGCACAACATGTGTAAGACAGGTTTTAAGGCATCGCTCCATACATATTAATGAAGCACAGCATGTGTAAGACAGGTTTTAAGGCATCGCTCCATACATATTAATGAAGCACAGCATGTGTAAGACAGGTTTTAAGGCATCGCTCCATACATATTAATGAAGCACAGCATGTGTAAGACAGGTTTTAAGGCATCGCTCCATACATATTAATGAAGCACAGCATGTGTAAGACAGGTTTTAAGGCATCGCTCCATACATATTAATGAAGCACAGCATGTGTAAGACAGGTTTTAAGGCATCGCTCCATACATATTAATGAAGCACAGCATGTGTAAGACAGGTTTTAAGGCATCGCTCCATACATATTAATGTAGCACAGCATGTGTAACACAGGTTTTAAGGCATCGCTCCATACATATTAATGAAGCACAGCATGTGTAAGACAGGTTTTAAGGCATCGCTCCATACATATTAATGAAGCACAGCATGTGTAAGACAGGTTTTAAGGCATCGCTCCATACATATTAATGAAGCACAGCATGTGTAAGACAGGTTTTAAGGCATCGCTCCATACATATTAATGAAGCACAGCATGTGTAAGACAGGTTTTAAGGCATCGCTCCATACATATTAATGAAGCACAGCATGTGTAAGACAGGTTTTAAGGCATCGCTCCATACATATTAATGAAGCACAGCATGTGTAAGACAGGTTTTAAGGCATCGCTCCATACATATTAATGAAGCACAGCATGTGTAAGACAGGTTTTAAGGCATCGCTCCATACATATTAATGAAGCACAGCATGTGTAAGACAGGTTTTAAGGCATCGCTCCATACATATTAATGAAGCACAGCATGTGTAAGACAGGTTTTAAGGCATCGCTCCATACATATTAATGAAGCACAGCATGTGTAAGACAGGTTTTAAGGCATCGCTCCATACATATTAATGAAGCACAGCATGTGTAAGACAGGTTTTAAGGCATCGCTCCATACATATTAATGAAGCACAGCATGTGTAAGACAGGTTTTAAGGCATCGCTCCATACATATTAATGAAGCACAGCATGTGTAAGACAGGTTTTAAGGCATCGCTCCATACATATTAATGAAGCACAGCATGTGTAAGACAGGTTTTAAGGCATCGCTCCATACATATTAATGAAGCACAGCATGTGTAAGACAGGTTTTAAGGCATCGCTCCATACATATTAATGAAGCACAGCATGTGTAAGACAGGTTTTAAGGCATCGCTCCATACATATTAATGAAGCACAGCATGTGTAAGACAGGTTTTAAGGCATCGCTCCATACATATTAATGAAGCACAGCATGTGTAAGACAGGTTTTAAGGCATCGCTCCATACATATTAATGAAGCACAGCATGTGTAAGACAGGTTTTAAGGCATCGCTCCATACATATTAATGAAGCACAGCATGTGTAAGACAGGTTTTAAGGCATCGCTCCATACATATTAATGAAGCACAGCATGTGTAAGACAGGTTTTAAGGCATCGCTCCATACATATTAATGAAGCACAGCATGTGTAAGACAGGTTTTAAGGCATCGCTCCATACATATTAATGAAGCACAGCATGTGTAAGACAGGTTTTAAGGCATCGCTCCATACATATTAATGAAGCACAGCATGTGTAAGACAGGTTTTAAGGCATCGCTCCATACATATTAATGAAGCACAGCATGTGTAAGACAGGTTTTAAGGCATCGCTCCATACATATTAATGAAGCACAGCATGTGTAAGACAGGTTTTAAGGCATCGCTCCATACATATTAATGAAGCACAGCATGTGTAAGACAGGTTTTAAGGCATCGCTCCATACATATTAATGAAGCACAGCATGTGTAAGACAGGTTTTAAGGCATCGCTCCATACATATTAATGAAGCACAGCATGTGTAAGACAGGTTTTAAGGCATCGCTCCATACATATTAATGAAGCACAGCATGTGTAAGACAGGTTTTAAGGCATCGCTCCATACATATTAATGAAGCACAGCATGTGTAAGACAGGTTTTAAGGCATCGCTCCATACATATTAATGAAGCACAGCATGTGTAAGACAGGTTTTAAGGCATCGCTCCATACATATTAATGAAGCACAGCATGTGTAAGACAGGTTTTAAGGCATCGCTCCATACATATTAATGAAGCACAGCATGTGTAAGACAGGTTTTAAGGCATCGCTCCATACATATTAATGAAGCACAGCATGTGTAAGACAGGTTTTAAGGCATCGCTCCATACATATTAATGAAGCACAGCATGTGTAAGACAGGTTTTAAGGCATCGCTCCATACATATTAATGAAGCACAGCATGTGTAAGACAGGTTTTAAGGCATCGCTCCATACATATTAATGAAGCACAGCATGTGTAAGACAGGTTTTAAGGCATCGCTCCATACATATTAATGAAGCACAGCATGTGTAAGACAGGTTTTAAGGCATCGCTCCATACATATTAATAAAGCACAGCATGTGTAAGACAGGTTTTAAGGCATCGCTCCATACATATTAATGAAGCACAGCATGTGTAAGACAGGTTTTAAGGCATCGCTCCATACATATTAATGAAGCACAGCATGTGTAAGACAGGTTTTAAGGCATCGCTCCATACATATTAATGAAGCACAGCATGTGTAAGACAGGTTTTAAGGCATCGCTCCATACATATTAATGAAGCACAGCATGTGTAAGACAGGTTTTAAGGCATCGCTCCATACATATTAATGAAGCACAGCATGTGTAAGACAGGTTTTAAGGCATCGCTCCATACATATTAATGAAGCACAGCATGTGTAAGACAGGTTTTAAGGCATCGCTCCATACATATTAATGAAGCACAGCATGTGTAAGACAGGTTTTAAGGCATCGCTCCATACATATTAATGAAGCACAGCATGTGTAAGACAGGTTTTAAGGCATCGCTCCATACATATTAATGAAGCACAGCATGTGTAAGACAGGTTTTAAGGCATCGCTCCATACATATTAATGAAGCACAGCATGTGTAAGACAGGTTTTAAGGCATCGCTCCATACATATTAATGAAGCACAGCATGTGTAAGACAGGTTTTAAGGCATCGCTCCATACATATTAATGAAGCACAGCATGTGTAAGACAGGTTTTAAGGCATCGCTCCATACATATTAATGAAGCACAGCATGTGTAAGACAGGTTTTAAGGCATCGCTCCATACATATTAATGAAGCACAGCATGTGTAAGACAGGTTTTAAGGCATCGCTCCATACATATTAATGAAGCACAGCATGTGTAAGACAGGTTTTAAGGCATCGCTCCATACATATTAATGAAGCACAGCATGTGTAAGACAGGTTTTAAGGCATCGCTCCATACATATTAATGAAGCACAGCATGTGTAAGACAGGTTTTAAGGCATCGCTCCATACATATTAATGAAGCACAGCATGTGTAAGACAGGTTTTAAGGCATCGCTCCATACATATTAATGAAGCACAGCATGTGTAAGACAGGTTTTAAGGCATCGCTCCATACATATTAATGAAGCACAGCATGTGTAAGACAGGTTTTAAGGCATCGCTCCATACATATTAATGAAGCACAGCATGTGTAAGACAGGTTTTAAGGCATCGCTCCATACATATTAATGAAGCACAGCATGTGTAAGACAGGTTTTAAGGCATCGCTCCATACATATTAATGAAGCACAGCATGTGTAAGACAGGTTTTAAGGCATCGCTCCATACATATTAATGAAGCACAGCATGTGTAAGACAGGTTTTAAGGCATCGCTCCATACATATTAATGAAGCACAGCATGTGTAAGACAGGTTTTAAGGCATCGCTCCATACATATTAATGAAGCACAGCATGTGTAAGACAGGTTTTAAGGCATCGCTCCATACATATTAATGAAGCACAGCATGTGTAAGACAGGTTTTAAGGCATCGCTCCATACATATTAATGAAGCACAGCATGTGTAAGACAGGTTTTAAGGCATCGCTCCATACATATTAATGAAGCACAGCATGTGTAAGACAGGTTTTAAGGCATCGCTCCATACATATTAATGAAGCACAGCATGTGTAAGACAGGTTTTAAGGCATCGCTCCATACATATTAATGAAGCACAGCATGTGTAAGACAGGTTTTAAGGCATCGCTCCATACATATTAATGAAGCACAGCATGTGTAAGACAGGTTTTAAGGCATCGCTCCATACATATTAATGAAGCACAGCATGTGTAAGACAGGTTTTAAGGCATCGCTCCATACATATTAATGAAGCACAGCATGTGTAAGACAGGTTTTAAGGCATCGCTCCATACATATTAATGAAGCACAGCATGTGTAAGACAGGTTTTAAGGCATCGCTCCATACATATTAATGAAGCACAGCATGTGTAAGACAGGTTTTAAGGCATCGCTCCATACATATTAATGAAGCACAGCATGTGTAAGACAGGTTTTAAGGCATCGCTCCATACATATTAATGAAGCACAGCATGTGTAAGACAGGTTTTAAGGCATCGCTCCATACATATTAATGAAGCACAGCATGTGTAAGACAGGTTTTAAGGCATCGCTCCATACATATTAATGAAGCACAGCATGTGTAAGACAGGTTTTAAGGCATCGCTCCATACATATTAATGAAGCACAGCATGTGTAAGACAGGTTTTAAGGCATCGCTCCATACATATTAATGAAGCACAGCATGTGTAAGACAGGTTTTAAGGCATCGCTCCATACATATTAATGAAGCACAGCATGTGTAAGACAGGTTTTAAGGCGTCGCTCCATACATATTAATGAAGCACAGCATGTGTAAGACAGGTTTTAAGGCATCGCTCCATACATATTAATGAAGCACAGCATGTGTAAGACAGGTTTTAAGGCATCGCTCCATACATATTAATGAAGCACAGCATGTGTAAGACAGGTTTTAAGGCATCGCTCCATACATATTAATGAAGCACAGCATGTGTAAGACAGGTTTTAAGGCATCGCTCCATACATATTAATGAAGCACAGCATGTGTAAGACAGGTTTTAAGGCATCGCTCCATACATATTAATGAAGCACAGCATGTGTAAGACAGGTTTTAAGGCATCGCTCCATACATATTAATGAAGCACAGCATGTGTAAGACAGGTTTTAAGGCATCGCTCCATACATATTAATGAAGCACAGCATGTGTAAGACAGGTTTTAAGGCATCGCTCCATACATATTAATGAAGCACAGCATGTGTAAGACAGGTTTTAAGGCATCGCTCCATACATATTAATGAAGCACAGCATGTGTAAGACAGGTTTTAAGGCATCGCTCCATACATATTAATGAAGCACAGCATGTGTAAGACAGGTTTTAAGGCATCGCTCCATACATATTAATGAAGCACAGCATGTGTAAGACAGGTTTTAAGGCATCGCTCCATACATATTAATGAAGCACAGCATGTGTAAGACAGGTTTTAAGGCATCGCTCCATACATATTAATGAAGCACAGCATGTGTAAGACAGGTTTTAAGGCATCGCTCCATACATATTAATGAAGCACAGCATGTGTAAGACAGGTTTTAAGGCATCGCTCCATACATATTAATGAAGCACAGCATGTGTAAGACAGGTTTTAAGGCATCGCTCCATACATATTAATGTAGCACAGCATGTGTAAGACAGATTTTAAGGCATCGCTCCATACATATTAATGAAGCACAGCATGTGTAAGACAGGTTTTAAGGCATCGCTCCATACATATTAATGAAGCACAGCATGTGTAAGACAGGTTTTAAGGCATCGCTCCATACATATTAATGAAGCACAGCATGTGTAAGACAGGTTTTAAGGCATCGCTCCATACATATTAATGAAGCACAGCATGTGTAAGACAGGTTTTAAGGCATCGCTCCATACATATTAATGAAGCACAGCATGTGTAAGACAGGTTTTAAGGCATCGCTCCATACATATTAATGAAGCACAGCATGTGTAAGACAGGTTTTAAGGCATCGCTCCATACATATTAATGAAGCACAGCATGTGTAAGACAGGTTTTAAGGCATCGCTCCATACATATTAATGAAGCACAGCATGTGTAAGACAGGTTTTAAGGCATCGCTCCATACATATTAATGAAGCACAGCATGTGTAAGACAGGTTTTAAGGCATCGCTCCATACATATTAATGAAGCACAGCATGTGTAAGACAGGTTTTAAGGCATCGCTCCATACATATTAATGAAGCACAGCATGTGTAAGACAGGTTTTAAGGCATCGCTCCATACATATTAATGAAGCACAGCATGTGTAAGACAGGTTTTAAGGCATCGCTCCATACATATTAATGAAGCACAGCATGTGTAAGACAGGTTTTAAGGCATCGCTCCATACATATTAATGAAGCACAGCATGTGTAAGACAGGTTTTAAGGCATCGCTCCATACATATTAATGAAGCACAGCATGTGTAAGACAGGTTTTAAGGCATCGCTCCATACATATTAATGAAGCACAGCATGTGTAAGACAGGTTTTAAGGCATCGCTCCATACATATTAATGAAGCACAGCATGTGTAAGACAGGTTTTAAGGCATCGCTCCATACATATTAATGAAGCACAGCATGTGTAAGACAGGTTTTAAGGCATCGCTCCATACATATTAATGAAGCACAGCATGTGTAAGACAGGTTTTAAGGCATCGCTCCATACATATTAATGAAGCACAGCATGTGTAAGACAGGTTTTAAGGCATCGCTCCATACATATTAATGAAGCACAGCATGTGTAAGACAGGTTTTAAGGCATCGCTCCATACATATTAATGAAGCACAGCATGTGTAAGACAGGTTTTAAGGCATCGCTCCATACATATTAATGAAGCACAGCATGTGTAAGACAGGTTTTAAGGCATCGCTCCATACATATTAATGAAGCACAGCATGTGTAAGACAGGTTTTAAGGCATCGCTCCATACATATTAATGAAGCACAGCATGTGTAAGACAGGTTTTAAGGCATCGCTCCATACATATTAATGAAGCACAGCATGTGTAAGACAGGTTTTAAGGCATCGCTCCATACATATTAATGAAGCACAGCATGTGTAAGACAGGTTTTAAGGCATCGCTCCATACATATTAATGAAGCACAGCATGTGTAAGACAGGTTTTAAGGCATCGCTCCATACATATTAATGAAGCACAGCATGTGTAAGACAGGTTTTAAGGCATCGCTCCATACATATTAATGAAGCACAGCATGTGTAAGACAGGTTTTAAGGCATCGCTCCATACATATTAATGAAGCACAGCATGTGTAAGACAGGTTTTAAGGCATCGCTCCATACATATTAATGAAGCACAGCATGTGTAAGACAGGTTTTAAGGCATCGCTCCATACATATTAATGAAGCACAGCATGTGTAAGACAGGTTTTAAGGCATCGCTCCATACATATTAATGAAGCACAGCATGTGTAAGACAGGTTTTAAGGCATCGCTCCATACATATTAATGAAGCACAGCATGTGTAAGACAGGTTTTAAGGCATCGCTCCATACATATTAATGAAGCACAACATGTGTAAGACAGGTTTTAAGGCATCGCTCCATACATATTAATGAAGCACAGCATGTGTAAGACAGGTTTTAAGGCATCGCTCCATACATATTAATGAAGCACAGCATGTGTAAGACAGGTTTTAAGGCATCGCTCCATACATATTAATGAAGCACAGCATGTGTAAGACAGGTTTTAAGGCATCGCTCCATACATATTAATGAAGCACAGCATGTGTAAGACAGGTTTTAAGGCATCGCTCCATACATATTAATGAAGCACAGCATGTGTAAGACAGGTTTTAAGGCATCGCTCCATACATATTAATGAAGCACAGCATGTGTAAGACAGGTTTTAAGGCATCGCTCCATACATATTAATGAAGCACAGCATGTGTAAGACAGGTTTTAAGGCATCGCTCCATACATATTAATGAAGCACAGCATGTGTAAGACAGGTTTTAAGGCATCGCTCCATACATATTAATGAAGCACAGCATGTGTAAGACAGGTTTTAAGGCATCGCTCCATACATATTAATGAAGCACAGCATGTGTAAGACAGGTTTTAAGGCATCGCTCCATACATATTAATGAAGCACAGCATGTGTAAGACAGGTTTTAAGGCATCGCTCCATACATATTAATGAAGCACAGCATGTGTAAGACAGGTTTTAAGGCATCGCTCCATACATATTAATGAAGCACAGCATGTGTAAGACAGGTTTTAAGGCATCGCTCCATACATATTAATGAAGCACAGCATGTGTAAGACAGGTTTTAAGGCATCGCTCCATACATATTAATGAAGCACAGCATGTGTAAGACAGGTTTTAAGGCATCGCTCCATACATATTAATGAAGCACAGCATGTGTAAGACAGGTTTTAAGGCATCGCTCCATACATATTAATGAAGCACAGCATGTGTAAGACAGGTTTTAAGGCATCGCTCCATACATATTAATGAAGCACAGCATGTGTAAGACAGGTTTTAAGGCATCGCTCCATACATATTAATGAAGCACAGCATGTGTAAGACAGGTTTTAAGGCATCGCTCCATACATATTAATGAAGCACAGCATGTGTAAGACAGGTTTTAAGGCATCGCTCCATACATATTAATGAAGCACAGCATGTGTAAGACAGGTTTTAAGGCATCGCTCCATACATATTAATGAAGCACAGCATGTGTAAGACAGGTTTTAAGGCATCGCTCCATACATATTAATGAAGCACAGCATGTGTAAGACAGGTTTTAAGGCATCGCTCCATACATATTAATGAAGCACAGCATGTGTAAGACAGGTTTTAAGGCATCACTCCATACATATTAATGAAGCACAGCATGTGTAAGACAGGTTTTAAGGCATCGCTCCATACATATTAATGAAGCACAGCATGTGTAAGACAGGTTTTAAGGCATCGCTCCATACATATTAATGAAGCACAGCATGTGTAAGACAGGTTTTAAGGCATCGCTCCATACATATTAATGAAGCACAGCATGTGTAAGACAGGTTTTAAGGCATCGCTCCATACATATTAATGAAGCACAGCATGTGTAAGACAGGTTTTAAGGCATCGCTCCATACATATTAATGAAGCACAGCATGTGTAAGACAGGTTTTAAGGCATCGCTCCATACATATTAATGAAGCACAGCATGTGTAAGACAGGTTTTAAGGCATCGCTCCATACATATTAATGAAGCACAGCATGTGTAAGACAGGTTTTAAGGCATCGCTCCATACATATTAATGAAGCACAGCATGTGTAAGACAGGTTTTAAGGCATCGCTCCATACATATTAATGAAGCACAGCATGTGTAAGACAGGTTTTAAGGCATCGCTCCATACATATTAATGAAGCACAGCATGTGTAAGACAGGTTTTAAGGCATCGCTCCATACATATTAATGAAGCACAGCATGTGTAAGACAGGTTTTAAGGCATCGCTCCATACATATTAATAAAGCACAGCATGTGTAAGACAGGTTTTAAGGCATCGCTCCATACATATTAATGAAGCACAGCATGTGTAAGACAGGTTTTAAGGCATCGCTCCATACATATTAATGAAGCACAGCATGTGTAAGACAGGTTTTAAGGCATCGCTCCATACATATTAATGAAGCACAGCATGTGTAAGACAGGTTTTAAGGCATCGCTCCATACATATTAATGAAGCACAGCATGTGTAAGACAGGTTTTAAGGCATCGCTCCATACATATTAATGAAGCACAGCATGTGTAAGACAGGTTTTAAGGCATCGCTCCATACATATTAATGAAGCACAGCATGTGTAAGACAGGTTTTAAGGCATCGCTCCATACATATTAATGAAGCACAGCATGTGTAAGACAGGTTTTAAGGCATCGCTCCATACATATTAATGAAGCACAGCATGTGTAAGACAGGTTTTAAGGCATCGCTCCATACATATTAATGAAGCACAGCATGTGTAAGACAGGTTTTAAGGCATCGCTCCATACATATTAATGAAGCACAGCATGTGTAAGACAGGTTTTAAGGCATCGCTCCATACATATTAATGAAGCACAGCATGTGTAAGACAGGTTTTAAGGCATCGCTCCATACATATTAATGAAGCACAGCATGTGTAAGACAGGTTTTAAGGCATCGCTCCATACATATTAATGAAGCACAGCATGTGTAAGACAGGTTTTAAGGCATCGCTCCATACATATTAATGAAGCACAGCATGTGTAAGACAGGTTTTAAGGCATCGCTCCATACATATTAATGAAGCACAGCATGTGTAAGACAGGTTTTAAGGCATCGCTCCATACATATTAATGAAGCACAGCATGTGTAAGACAGGTTTTAAGGCATCGCTCCATACATATTAATGAAGCACAGCATGTGTAAGACAGGTTTTAAGGCATCGCTCCATACATATTAATGAAGCACAGCATGTGTAAGACAGGTTTTAAGGCATCGCTCCATACATATTAATGAAGCACAGCATGTGTAAGACAGGTTTTAAGGCATCGCTCCATACATATTAATGAAGCACAGCATGTGTAAGACAGGTTTTAAGGCATCGCTCCTCACATATTAATGTAGCACAGCATGTGTAACACAGGTTTTAAGGCATCGCTTCATACATATTAATGAAGCACAGCATGTGTAAGACAGGTTTTAAGGCATCGCTCCATACATGTTAATGAAGCACAGCATGTGTAAGACAGGTTTTAAGGCATCGCTCCATACATATTAATGAAGCACAGCATGTGTAAGACAGGTTTTAAGGCATCGCTCCATACATATTAATGAAGCACAGCATGTGTAAGACAGGTTTTAAGGCATCGCTCCATACATATTAATGAAGCACAGCATGTGTAAGACAGGTTTTAAGGCATCGCTCCATACATATTAATGAAGCACAGCATGTGTAAGACAGGTTTTAAGGCATCGCTCCATACATATTAATGAAGCACAGCATGTGTAAGACAGGTTTTAAGGCATCGCTCCATACATATTAATGAAGCACAGCATGTGTAAGACAGGTTTTAAGGCATCGCTCCATACATATTAATGAAGCACAGCATGTGTAAGACAGGTTTTAAGGCATCGCTCCATACATATTAATGAAGCACAGCATGTGTAAGACAGGTTTTAAGGCATCGCTCCATACATATTAATGAAGCACAGCATGTGTAAGACAGGTTTTAAGGCATCGCTCCATACATATTAATGAAGCACAGCATGTGTAAGACAGGTTTTAAGGCATCGCTCCATACATATTAATGAAGCACAGCATGTGTAAGACAGGTTTTAAGGCATCGCTCCATACATATTAATGAAGCACAGCATGTGTAAGACAGGTTTTAAGGCATCGCTCCATACATATTAATGAAGCACAGCATGTGTAAGACAGGTTTTAAGGCATCGCTCCATACATATTAATGAAGCACAGCATGTGTAAGACAGGTTTTAAGGCATCGCTCCATACATATTAATGAAGCACAGCATGTGTAAGACAGGTTTTAAGGCATCGCTCCATACATATTAATGAAGCACAGCATGTGTAAGACAGGTTTTAAGGCATCGCTCCATACATATTAATGAAGCACAGCATGTGTAAGACAGGTTTTAAGGCATCGCTCCATACATATTAATGAAGCACAGCATGTGTAAGACAGGTTTTAAGGCATCGCTCCATACATATTAATGAAGCACAGCATGTGTAAGACAGGTTTTAAGGCATCGCTCCATACATATTAATGAAGCACAGCATGTGTAAGACAGGTTTTAAGGCATCGCTCCATACATATTAATGAAGCACAGCATGTGTAAGACAGGTTTTAAGGCATCGCTCCATACATATTAATGAAGCACAGCATGTGTAAGACAGGTTTTAAGGCATCGCTCCATACATATTAATGAAGCACAGCATGTGTAAGACAGGTTTTAAGGCATCGCTCCATACATATTAATGAAGCACAGCATGTGTAAGACAGGTTTTAAGGCATCGCTCCATACATATTAATGAAGCACAGCATGTGTAAGACAGGTTTTAAGGCATCGCTCCATACATATTAATGAAGCACAGCATGTGTAAGACAGGTTTTAAGGCATCGCTCCATACATATTAATGAAGCACAGCATGTGTAAGACAGGTTTTAAGGCATCGCTCCATACATATTAATGAAGCACAGCATGTGTAAGACAGGTTTTAAGGCATCGCTCCATACATATTAATGAAGCACAGCATGTGTAAGACAGGTTTTAAGGCATCGCTCCATACATATTAATGAAGCACAGCATGTGTAAGACAGGTTTTAAGGCATCGCTCCATACATATTAATGAAGCACAGCATGTGTAAGACAGGTTTTAAGGCATCGCTCCATACATATTAATGAAGCACAGCATGTGTAAGACAGGTTTTAAGGCATCGCTCCATACATATTAATGAAGCACAGCATGTGTAAGACAGGTTTTAAGGCATCGCTCCATACATATTAATGAAGCACAACATGTGTAAGACAGGTTTTAAGGCATCGCTCCATACATATTAATGAAGCACAGCATGTGTAAGACAGGTTTTAAGGCATCGCTCCATACATATTAATGAAGCACAGCATGTGTAAGACAGGTTTTAAGGCATCGCTCCATACATATTAATGAAGCACAGCATGTGTAAGACAGGTTTTAAGGCATCGCTCCATACATATTAATGAAGCACAACATGTGTAAGACAGGTTTTAAGGCATCGCTCCATACATATTAATGAAGCACAGCATGTGTAAGACAGGTTTTAAGGCATCGCTCCATACATATTAATGAAGCACAGCATGTGTAAGACAGGTTTTAAGGCATCGCTCCATACATATTAATGAAGCACAGCATGTGTAAGACAGGTTTTAAGGCATCGCTCCATACATATTAATGAAGCACAGCATGTGTAAGACAGGTTTTAAGGCATCGCTCCATACATATTAATGAAGCACAGCATGTGTAAGACAGGTTTTAAGGCATCGCTCCATACATATTAATGAAGCACAGCATGTGTAAGACAGGTTTTAAGGCATCGCTCCATACATATTAATGAAGCACAGCATGTGTAAGACAGGTTTTAAGGCATCGCTCCATACATATTAATGAAGCACAGCATGTGTAAGACAGGTTTTAAGGCATCGCTCCATACATATTAATGAAGCACAGCATGTGTAAGACAGGTTTTAAGGCATCGCTCCATACATATTAATGAAGCACAGCATGTGTAAGACAGGTTTTAAGGCATCGCTCCATACATATTAATGAAGCACAGCATGTGTAAGACAGGTTTTAAGGCATCGCTCCATACATATTAATGAAGCACAGCATGTGTAAGACAGGTTTTAAGGCATCGCTCCATACATATTAATGAAGCACAGCATGTGTAAGACAGGTTTTAAGGCATCGCTCCATACATATTAATGAAGCACAACATGTGTAAGACAGGTTTTAAGGCATCGCTCCATACATATTAATGAAGCACAGCATGTGTAAGACAGGTTTTAAGGCATCGCTCCATACATATTAATGAAGCACAGCATGTGTAAGACAGGTTTTAAGGCATCGCTCCATACATATTAATGAAGCACAGCATGTGTAAGACAGGTTTTAAGGCATCGCTCCATACATATTAATGAAGCACAGCATGTGTAAGACAGGTTTTAAGGCATCGCTCCATACATATTAATGAAGCACAGCATGTGTAAGACAGGTTTTAAGGCATCGCTCCATACATATTAATGAAGCACAGCATGTGTAAGACAGGTTTTAAGGCATCGCTCCATACATATTAATGAAGCACAGCATGTGTAAGACAGGTTTTAAGGCATCGCTCCATACATATTAATGAAGCACAGCATGTGTAAGACAGGTTTTAAGGCATCGCTCCATACATATTAATGAAGCACAGCATGTGTAAGACAGGTTTTAAGGCATCGCTCCATACATATTAATGAAGCACAGCATGTGTAAGACAGGTTTTAAGGCATCGCTCCATACATATTAATGAAGCACAGCATGTGTAAGACAGGTTTTAAGGCATCGCTCCATACATATTAATGAAGCACAGCATGTGTAAGACAGGTTTTAAGGCATCGCTCCATACATATTAATGAAGCACAGCATGTGTAAGACAGGTTTTAAGGCATCGCTCCATACATATTAATGAAGCACAGCATGTGTAAGACAGGTTTTAAGGCATCGCTCCATACATATTAATGAAGCACAGCATGTGTAAGACAGGTTTTAAGGCATCGCTCCATACATATTAATGAAGCACAGCATGTGTAAGACAGGTTTTAAGGCATCGCTCCATACATATTAATGAAGCACAGCATGTGTAAGACAGGTTTTAAGGCATCGCTCCATACATATTAATGAAGCACAGCATGTGTAAGACAGGTTTTAAGGCATCGCTCCATACATATTAATGAAGCACAGCATGTGTAAGACAGGTTTTAAGGCATCGCTCCATACATATTAATGAAGCACAACATGTGTAAGACAGGTTTTAAGGCATCGCTCCATACATATTAATGAAGCACAGCATGTGTAAGACAGGTTTTAAGGCATCGCTCCATACATATTAATGAAGCACAGCATGTGTAAGACAGGTTTTAAGGCATCGCTCCATACATATTAATGAAGCACAGCATGTGTAAGACAGGTTTTAAGGCATCGCTCCATACATATTAATGAAGCACAGCATGTGTAAGACAGGTTTTAAGGCATCGCTCCATACATATTAATGAAGCACAGCATGTGTAAGACAGGTTTTAAGGCATCGCTCCATACATATTAATGAAGCACAGCATGTGTAAGACAGGTTTTAAGGCATCGCTCCATACATATTAATGAAGCACAGCATGTGTAAGACAGGTTTTAAGGCATCGCTCCATACATATTAATGAAGCACAGCATGTGTAAGACAGGTTTTAAGGCATCGCTCCATACATATTAATGAAGCACAGCATGTGTAAGACAGGTTTTAAGGCATCGCTCCATACATATTAATGAAGCACAGCATGTGTAAGACAGGTTTTAAGGCATCGCTCCATACATATTAATGAAGCACAGCATGTGTAAGACAGGTTTTAAGGCATCGCTCCATACATATTAATGAAGCACAGCATGTGTAAGACAGGTTTTAAGGCATCGCTCCATACATATTAATGAAGCACAGCATGTGTAAGACAGGTTTTAAGGCATCGCTCCATACATATTAATGAAGCACAGCATGTGTAAGACAGGTTTTAAGGCATCGCTCCATACATATTAATGAAGCACAGCATGTGTAAGACAGGTTTTAAGGCATCGCTCCATACATATTAATGAAGCACAGCATGTGTAAGACAGGTTTTAAGGCATCGCTCCATACATATTAATGAAGCACAGCATGTGTAAGACAGGTTTTAAGGCATCGCTCCATACATATTAATGAAGCACAGCATGTGTAAGACAGGTTTTAAGGCATCGCTCCATACATATTAATGAAGCACAGCATGTGTAAGACAGGTTTTAAGGCATCGCTCCATACATATTAATGAAGCACAGCATGTGTAAGACAGGTTTTAAGGCATCGCTCCATACATATTAATGAAGCACAGCATGTGTAAGACAGGTTTTAAGGCATCGCTCCATACATATTAATGAAGCACAGCATGTGTAAGACAGGTTTTAAGGCATCGCTCCATACATATTAATGAAGCACAGCATGTGTAAGACAGGTTTTAAGGCATCGCTCCATACATATTAATGAAGCACAACATGTGTAAGACAGGTTTTAAGGCATCGCTCCATACATATTAATGAAGCACAGCATGTGTAAGACAGGTTTTAAGGCATCGCTCCATACATATTAATGAAGCACAGCATGTGTAAGACAGGTTTTAAGGCATCGCTCCATACATATTAATGAAGCACAGCATGTGTAAGACAGGTTTTAAGGCATCGCTCCATACATATTAATGAAGCACAGCATGTGTAAGACAGGTTTTAAGGCATCGCTCCATACATATTAATGAAGCACAGCATGTGTAAGACAGGTTTTAAGGCATCGCTCCATACATATTAATGAAGCACAGCATGTGTAAGACAGGTTTTAAGGCATCGCTCCATACATATTAATGAAGCACAGCATGTGTAAGACAGGTTTTAAGGCATCGCTCCATACATATTAATGAAGCACAGCATGTGTAAGACAGGTTTTAAGGCATCGCTCCATACATATTAATGAAGCACAGCATGTGTAAGACAGGTTTTAAGGCATCGCTCCATACATATTAATGAAGCACAGCATGTGTAAGACAGGTTTTAAGGCATCGCTCCATACATATTAATGAAGCACAGCATGTGTAAGACAGGTTTTAAGGCATCGCTCCATACATATTAATGAAGCACAGCATGTGTAAGACAGGTTTTAAGGCATCGCTCCATACATATTAATGAAGCACAGCATGTGTAAGACAGGTTTTAAGGCATCGCTCCATACATATTAATGAAGCACAGCATGTGTAAGACAGGTTTTAAGGCATCGCTCCATACATATTAATGAAGCACAGCATGTGTAAGACAGGTTTTAAGGCATCGCTCCATACATATTAATGAAGCACAGCATGTGTAAGACAGGTTTTAAGGCATCGCTCCATACATATTAATGAAGCACAGCATGTGTAAGACAGGTTTTAAGGCATCGCTCCATACATATTAATGAAGCACAGCATGTGTAAGACAGGTTTTAAGGCATCGCTCCATACATATTAATGAAGCACAGCATGTGTAAGACAGGTTTTAAGGCATCGCTCCATACATATTAATGAAGCACAGCATGTGTAAGACAGGTTTTAAGGCATCGCTCCATACATATTAATGAAGCACAGCATGTGTAAGACAGGTTTTAAGGCATCGCTCCATACATATTAATGAAGCACAGCATGTGTAAGACAGGTTTTAAGGCATCGCTCCATACATATTAATGAAGCACAGCATGTGTAAGACAGGTTTTAAGGCATCGCTCCATACATATTAATGAAGCACAGCATGTGTAAGACAGGTTTTAAGGCATCGCTCCACACATATTAATGAAGCACAACATGTGTAAGACAGGTTTTAAGGCATCGCTCCATACATATTAATGAAGCACAGCATGTGTAAGAAAGGTTTTAAGGCATCGCTCCATACATATTAATGAAGCACAGCATGTGTAAGACAGGTTTTAAGGCATCGCTCCATACATATTAATGAAGCACAGCATGTGTAAGACAGGTTTTAAGGCATCGCTCCATACATATTAATGAAGCACAACATGTGTAAGACAGGTTTTAAGGCATCGCTCCATACATATTAATGAAGCACAACATGTGTAAGACAGGTTTTAAGGCATCGCTCCATACATATTAATGAAGCACAGCTTGTGTAAGACAGGTTTTAAGGCATCGCTCCACACATATTAATGAAGCACAGCATGTGTAAGACAGGTTTTAAGGCATCGCTCCATACATATTAATGAAGCACAGCATGTGTAAGACAGGTTTTAAGGCATCGCTCCATACATATTAATGAAGCACAGCATGTGTAAGACAGGTTTTAAGGCATCGCTCCATACATATTAATGAAGCACAGCATGTGTAGACAGGTTTTAAGGCATCGCTCTATACCTATTAATGAAGCACAACATGTGTAAGAAAGGTTTTAAGGCATCGCTCCATACATATTAATGAAGCACAGCATGTGTAAGACAGGTTTTAAGGCATCGCTCCATACATATTAATGAAGCACAGCATGTGTAAGACAGGTTTTAAGGCATCGCTCCATACATATTAATGAAGCACAACATGTGTAAGACAGGTTTTAAGGCATCACTCCATACATATTAATGAAGCACAACATGCGTAGCACATGTTTTAAATCATCACTCCATACATATTAATGAAGCACAACTTGTGTAAGACAAGTTTTAAGGCATCGCTCCACACATATTAATGAAGCCCAACTTGTGTAAGACAGGTTTTAAGGCATCGCTCCATACATATTAATGAAGCACAGCATGTGTAAGACAGGTTTTAAGGCATTCCCCAGTGTTGCTGGCCATGAAACCTCTAATATAAATGCAGATTATACCTCCCAACTTTTTATTGCAAAAAATCTGGACAAAGACTAAAATAATGAGGGGAAAAAGGCCCAAAAATAGGGACAGCTTTACGATATTATTCTTATAAACTTAGAAAGTAGCTAGAATACTAGAATTTATGTTAGCATTCATTTTCTGAAGGATATGAATTACAAAACTCAAATGTATGTCATTATTTATGGAATTCAATCTTCAATTATTTCCTAGAAAACCACAAATTTTACATGGCAGCCCTCAAATATGATGCAAATGTCTGGAAATTCTATGAAAATCTGTGCAGTTGAAAGGTATGGTGTGAATAATATTTCTTTGTAAGGTTGTTGGCCATGAAAGTGGGTTGTAGGACAGTACGACAATTGCTTTTTCCTTACTTTAGTTTTCTTCATTAAAATTTTTTTGAGTACTGCCATAGATTGTTTCGCCTCATTTCAACTATGTCTCCATTTTTTTTTAATTTTTTGAGGCCAGTGTTTGTGCGATGTGTCACTTAGCAAAAATGTGCTTGGCTGTGCTCACTTGGCTTGCGCGAAGCATGGCAGTACACAAACTGCATGAATGGACCACCCAGGTTGCAGACAGGACACAGACAGCCACAAACATAAACCAGATGCATATTCAATTAATACTATTGGTCATGGTGCAAACATGGTAAGTGGTGTTGTGCTACGATTAACAGCAAGAACTTTACAATGAATACTAAGATAAGGAATATCCAGCCACTAATTGTGGGTCAGCAGGTGTTAATTGTAGGTATAGAGTGCAGATGGTCTGGGGTTCTAGTACAAGGTTTGCAAATTTTGTCATCTTGTTGTGACATTGTAGATTATAGAAATGAAGTGCAACATATGCAACTGTTTTCTCAACCTTCTTGTGGCAACAGCTGTAAGTGTAGGACAACCATAGATATGGTCCATTTGACACATTTACACAAGTACCTGTATAACAAATAATCTTGAAACTGAATTGCTTGCCACTGTTGCACATCCTTTACCATCGAGCAAACATGCTGCCCGCCAGTGCACACCCTTGACTACCATGTTTGCTCATTGGTAAGCAATGCACAACTTTTTCAAATGTTACAAAACCAAAATGTGCACACCCTCAGTAAGTGCATATCTGCAACTGGTGGGAAACCATCAGGATGCAAAATGCAACTGGTGGGAAATGTTCATTCTACATTGAGCTTGAGATGTGGTAGACATGTCTGGTGTTGTTGGTGATGGAGTATACTTCTGAGTACAGAGATGGGGTGCTCAGGAGTCCAAAATCTTTATTGGCCTCCTAGTCAAGGATTGTGGGCCGTGGTTGCTGCAGTGGGACTATTCAGGCTCAGAATACAAGTCTAAAGACTGGAATAGTATTGCCAGGGGCTTTGATCAGTGCTACAGGTATCCCCTGCACTGGAAAACAATGCCAGCATCATTTTGATGACCTCTGAAGAAGGAAGCAGGGTACCCTCGAATATTGGATTAGGGAATTTAGTACAGAGGACACCCTGCAGAGGTGTACATATCAATTACAGTGACTAACTGTAAGAGTCAAAAGATGAATGTAGTCAAGACTGGTATTCATAATACTGTTCTGTTCTGTTCAGTTTTTTCCACAGCTGCCACAGAGCAAGCCTCAAATGTGAGGTCCCATGCTGTGCATTTGTTAAGGGTGTGAAAAGCATGTGATATGTATGCATCAGAACAGTACTGTTCTAAACATTAATTTAATAATAATAATAATAATAATAATAATAATAATAATGACAATAATAGTAATTTAGTAACATTAAAAGTAAAGGATGACATAGTTGGTATTTAATACAGTTGCATCAAATTGAGCATGCATATCTCAACTGTAAAATAAAGCATGCATGCCTTAGTCTGTAGCACAAAGCAACAGTTCCATATTCTCAAAATACAGTGAGCATGCATCTCTAAACTGTAAAAGGAAAGTATGCGTGCAGTAGTCTGTAGGACAAAATAACAGTACAGCATTAGATAGTAGTCAGTGGTTGTGGGTTCAAAAACCACACTTCCCAAATACGCAGTACTGCTAGGCTCTCATCATTATTGTAATTTAACTTCAGACCTCTATACCAGTGGTACAAGTTATCTACTCTAAACTTTAATCAGTATAATTGGAACATGCATATGTGCAATATATGCACACATCAAGGATTGCTTGCTGCAATTTGTACTATACTGTGCATCTGCTATGAACTGAGTAGTCTTAAAAGTAATAAAGAAATGTGTTAGTAGTTTGTAGTGTTACAAGTAAAGGTAACAGAATAGAGTCAAATAATTGTATCAATGGTTAGTATGTCACATATAAAGTTACTGATGTTCTGCCTTTTTCTCTCTCACCCCAAACCTTGTCTTCTCTCTCTTTTTTTTACTATGTTTTTTCCCCAACAGCACAGTGGGGTAGGCCTTTCCCATAGGATCCTCCTGCCCCCACTCCACTGGCTATGGCACCACTGCCTAGTACATCTGGTACATGACCTGGCAGCACCACCTATGCTACCACTGCACTACATGGCCTTTCAGGTAGTTCTGCCACAGAGGATAGGCCTGTGGCTCCCTCCAGGAGCAGTAGCAGAGGTGGTGACTTTATCTCCGAGAAGAGCTGCCAGGGATGGTGTGTAGGATTGTGCACCATACTGTGGGTGCACGCCTATGCTGGATGGAGCTCCTTCTCTCCATCCTGGTTCAGAGTACACATAGGAGAGACAGAAATTGGGCACTGCAGCCAGTGGTGCAGTGAGGTGACAGTGATGACAGTCCACTGGGTGAGGACTGGATTTTCACTGTAACCCAGATTGCTGTGCATGGGACACCTCAACTTCCCAACCCTCTCCCCAACGAAGGTGTTCCCTCTTCTGTCCTTCACCATCCCTGTGTCTTGTCTTGTATGCCCTGTCTGTCTGCCATTGCTTCCTTACCTACCTGACCCAGACATATCTATGTCCCTTCCCCAACTTTCCTCTCTGTAAAAAAATAAAAAAAGGCACCTGTTCAAAAAAAAAAAAATGTTGTCCCATACATAGCTGTCCATTTCGCACACATATCTTCTTGACACCCATGATTGAGTCCAATTGGCTGTACAACATGATTGTGTTGTGGTCACTCCTCTCTTTGGAAGTGGCAGTCCAAATTCAGCTAATATTTTGCAAATATGATCATGTTTTATTGTTGAAGAAATGGATAGCAATGGTTCTTTCTTACATCCCTCCTGCACATTATTGCCCTCCTTTAACTTGTTCCCCCTGCTTGCTCCCCATTTCACCACTTTCCTGTATTCCCATTTATTTTCTTTAAAACATAATTGCATGACGGTACACATCACACACCAATGTGAAGCAATGGTGAATGGCAGCAATATAAGTAAATGTATTTAAAGTATCATACACACTTGTACAATTACTACTTACAGTTCTATTTGAAATCGGTAACATCTGCCTCCAACAACAATGCATTAATACATACTGCCACAGAGTCAGTTAGGTAGCAGATGTATTTTATACAAATAGCAACTGACAAAAGGATTTCCCTTTGTACTCCCCCCATGTTTGCTCTCAATTTCAGCAATGTCATATATTCTCCATTACTTTTACATGAAGTATCATTGCATGATCCCCAGTAATGTTTTATAAAGCATTATTGTGTAATACTCATTTAGTTTTATAAAGCATTAGTGCATGATCATGCACCATCGTTAAGCAACGCTAATACAAAAGTAGTTAAATGTATTAGTTACAGCTGTATTCAGAACCAGTAACATCTGGCCTCAAAAAGGAACATATTACTGCATTAACTGAATTAGTACCTGCAACAAGAGAGTCAATTAAGTAGCATGTGTATGTGGTAGCAGTTAAGTCTGCTGTTTGCTATTCATTCTTTAAAATATACCTGTAACACAACTGAATCTGTAGCACCATCTGTTAATGCATTCATCCATTCATTTTTGAGTTCAAATAGTAATGAGTTCAAATCCAGGTGTATGTAACAGTGTCAAATACTTTTGTGTGTAAATCCAAATTCTAATGTGAGATATTTATTATGGAGTCTCTAAAATATGACTAGATGATACTGGTTTCCAATACAGCTGTATATAACACTTATACTGTAGCTTATTTTTGTCATATCCACTCATTAGTGTGCGATGTGCACCATCTCACAATTATGGTTTAAAGAAAAGAAATGAGAAAGATAGGAAAGTGGTAAAATGGTGAGCAAGCAGGGTGAAAGGATGGCAGGAATGTGCTGGAGGAATGTGGGAAAGAACTATAGGTAAAGGTGCACAACAAAAAGTGGCAATTCAGTGTACTAAGTCATTGTGGATAAAACTCCTTCCAACTTTTATTAAATAAAAGTAACTGAGAAAAGAATTAAGTGCTTTCATCCTTCCATACCATAGGTATCCATTTCTTCAACAGTAAAAAATGATCAGATATGCAGAATATTAGCTGAATTTGCAGTGTCAATAACAGAGAGAGTGGTGATCACAACACAATCATATTATATAGCCAATGGGTCCCAATGAAGTGTGCCAAGATGGCACATGTGCAAAATGGAGAGCTATGTATGGGCCGACATTTTTTTGGGACAAGTATCCTTTTTTTTTTTGAGAGAGAGGAATGTTGCTGAAGGGACATAGGCATGTCTGAGTCAGGTGTCAGGTAGGTTGGGTAGGTGAGGAAGCACATACAAGACAAGACACAGGGATGGTGAAGGACACAAGAGGTGGGTGAACACCATGGTTGGGGTGAGGGTGGAGACATCACAAACACTTGGACATCAAGCTAGGTGACAGTGAGAATCGAGTCATCGCTCACTGGACTGTCACCACTGTCACCTTACTGAGCCAATAGCTGCAGTGGCTGATGTCTGCATCTCCTCATGCTAATACAATGATGAAGAGCAGTGTTTCCATCTGATGTAGGCATGCATCAATTGTTTGGTGCACAGTCCTACACACCAACCCTGGCAGTTCATCGTGGGTGATAAAGTCACCACTTCTGCCACTGCTCACAGAGGGAACCACTGGCCTATCCTGCAGGAAGAGCTACCTGAGGGTTCAGGTAGTGCAGGGCCAACAGAAGAGTGCTACCAGGTTGTGTCCCAGATGTGCTGGGCCTCAGTGCCATAGCTGGTGGAGTGGGGGCAGGTTCATCCTGTGGGGCAGGCCTACCCCTCTGTGCTATGGAAAAAAACAAAAAATAAAAATATTAAAAAAAAAGGGAAGAGAAGGGTTGGGGTGACAGAAAAACAAGGTATAGCATTAGCAACTTCATATGTGACATACAATACATCGATAGAATTATGTGACTCTGTTCTGTTACCTTTACTTAACAATCACTACCCAGCAAAAGGTAAACATCCTGATGCTACTTGCTGATTAAAAGTGTTACAAAGAAATGCCTAAGTGCATTAAGTATCCCCAAATACAGGATACAAGTATGTTTTCACAAAACCATCAAAGGTGTTGTAGGCAAATGCAATACCCATGTTGAACTGAAGGGCATGCCACACAATTGGCCCGCAAGAGTGTAGCGGTGACATCCATTCAGTATGTGAATAGGCAGACTATGGACAACAAATTAATCAGTGGAAACCACATCCACATATATACGTGGGCATTATAAATTGCAGGGAAAGCACTATAAACTTGCATGTGAAGCACACACCTAACAAGTATTGTGACAGTTACACATAACTGACTGTCATTTAGGTTCTGGCCTACATTTCACAAACTATCTTAAGAAAACATTGCTTGCAGCTAAATGATATTTAAATGTATTGGTATTTCAATCAGACTTGTAAGCACAGGTATTGTATGAGTATTGCACTTACCTTACTAATGCATAATGGGTATTCCTGTGTTATAAATAATACACATGGCAGTGCCAAAAATATGAGCCTGTAACAAGGATCAGATATAGTTTATTTAACAAAACAAAGTAAACAACATACCTCTCTCTCCCTCTGCTACACCTCTAGCCTGCACATCCTCTCAGTGCACAGGGCCTTGTTAGGAGTTGTTTCTTCCTCACCTGCAAAAAATAAAACAGCCCTCAAGTAACAGTGAAACATATTGCTCAGATTCTAAAATTATTTATGTTGAAGAACTTTACAGAATCACTATGCACATTTTGTAATGTTACATACACACACACACACACACACACACACACGCACACACACACACACACACACACACACACACACACACACACACACACACACACACACACACACACACACACACACAGCACATTATGTCTTGGAACAGAACTGACAACAGAGGGGAAGACTTGAGATTCAAACCTGCAACTCAAGCTATGTCCATACTCTAACCCTGACACAGACCTGCTTAGCTCATCCATCTTGCCTGAGTAGGTATGGTGGAAATGCAATGAAAAGACTTGGCATTATGAATGTGGAGGGAGGGGCTACTAATATGCAACATGCCTCAGGTTTTATAAAAAGGACAATGTGCTGGGCATTTAGGAAAATAAGTTACAAGAATGAATACATGTCAGCACAGTGGTCACAACTAATGATAGCAAATGAAAACTTTCATCCCTCAGAGATTGGAACATTGTCATGTATCACATAGCTGCAGTTAAAAGACAACTACAATGTGCTGTACATCAGGGACACAGCAATGTTTTTATGTGGGAGGACTACATGTGCAGACATTCATAAGCAAAGTACACATCAGAAATAAAATGCATATATCAGTGTAGCTCCTTGTTTTGCATTGGAACTATATGTTTGGCCATCTGATTCCCTCCAAATATAAGAATGAGAAGGCTGTTGATGTGAATTTAATAAAGAATGACTCAATTGCACATGAAAATCATTTGTTATGTATCAGCATATTCCACAAAACTTTTTTTGCAGAAATTGTACCAGTCTGTTCCAAGCTTTACACATAACATTACATTTAAAGAGGTGCTGTTGACAGAACATTATGGATTGCAGAAATATTCATAGAAATCTGGTGAAGAATTGAGTTGTTCATAAGCATGCATAAAATAACCATTAATATCAATAAGCAGGTATGTAGAGCAGCAGCATTTTCGACACTGTGTGAAAACACGATAATAATATAATGATATATTTCCACTACATGGAGTTTAACCCACACCAAAAAAAAAAAAAAAAAAAAAATATATATATATATATATATATATATATATATATATATATATATATATCTCTATATCTATATATATATATATATATATATATATATATATAGATATAGATATACACACACACACACACACACACGCATACACACACACACACACACACACACACACACACACACACACACACACACACACACACACACACACACTCATAGAGGTCTGCTTTTTTACAGGCTGAGCTAACAGCAGCACATGTTTCTTCTGAACAATTACTGTGTGTGTGTGTGTGTGTGTGTGTGTGTGTGTGTGTGTGTGTGTGTGTGTGGTATATATATCCATATTCCTGTGGATAATAGATGAATATAGTAACATCAGACAAATAAACACTATAGACCATCATGATCTACACAATTAATAGCTGTCAACACATATTACAAATAAAAAGATATGTGTAGCCAGTCAGACAGACATTCCTCTTGGTTTAAACAAATGGTATTGTAATATGAATGTTTGCTTTATTAAGCTGTCATGGTATGTATAATAAAGTGCTTTCTATAGGGAGCAGGTAGAACTAGGACAGTGCAACTAACATTAAGATATAAGCAGGATAAGGGTGGCTTATTAACTCTCCCTGTTAGGGCTGGAATGATTTTGCAAATGATGTCTTCCTGCACTATTCAAATGGTATGTGAAATGTTGTAAATGTAGAGAAAAACAAACATCTGCAGTTTAGTATATGATAGGAATATGAAATGTCATGAAATAATTATTTGACATACCGTTATAATCAAACCCATGACACTATGCAAAAAACATCAGTCTAACGGGAATTTTCTTAACACACCATATAAGAACTTCTAGTATATCACATCTAGCAGCCTAAGATCTGCTACAGTATCTGTTTCACAGTGGTGCTGTTATTTTGTCTTTACTCTGTATTCCCATGGCACAGAAGATTTAAGCCCATTTGCAAGAAAGTAACCAGAATATTGAGGCTGAATTTAAACTATTCAGCTTTTGCCATAGGAAACTGAATGGCATTTACTGTCACTCAGCTTTGTGAGTGATGCCAACCTCTGTGCAAATGCTGAGGAGAAAAAGTGAAGGCTTTTCCATGGACCATTTCTGGCTATATGTCTTGTGAATGATTTGATTTTTCACCAGATTAAATACGTGAAAAAGGGGGTTAGTTGGACAGTAGTAAAAAATATAGCTGATAAGCAAAGGTTAAGACATGGGTCAAGAATAGGGAAATTTGCAGGAGAGTGTTGGAAAAGTAACACTGCTATTCATTTCTTCTCAACATAAATATATTATTATTATACACAGAATTTTATGACTTTGGAGATTCACCATACCAGTGATTGGTGACAACTACAAAATAATGCTGTATAGGCAAATTGCGCAAATCAGGTGTGTCAAGAAGATGCATAGGCAAAGTGGGGAGGTATGTATGTGGCGTGTTTTTGGGGGGGACAAGTGTCCATTATTGTTAAAGAGAGAAGAATGTTGGGAAGGTGCTTATGATAGAAAGGGTGAGCTACTTAGGATAGGTTAGGTAGCAGGTGCATAGATACAGGGCATACAAGACAGACAGAGATGGTAATGGATGTGATGATATGGGCAAGTGCCAGCATAGCCAGCTGGAGTTTTGTAAAGAATGATATTTACTTTGAATATCAAACTGATTTATACAAGAAGCTTGTGTTACAAATGTATTAGAACTGTATGTCATTTGTATATCAAACTGATATGCAAAAAGGCTTGTGCTGAAAATGTATTTGTGAAGTTTGCTTGTGTTAAACTGAGTGCACCCTGTTGAAATGAAAAGGAATGTACATATATTACTGTAACTGAATTAAATGTATATGTCTGAATAGAGGAAACTGGGACAGCAATGGTCATTTAGTTAGCTTGCTTTAAGAAAAATAAAGGAAATGTAAATGAGCTGTTAAACCATTAATATGGTACCCCACAGTGCTAAATAGGACCGGAGATACTAGGTCTGGGGAAAAGCTTTTGTTCATTATCTCAGTAAAAAGAGGGGAAGCCCCAGGCATTGCCATAAACATTTAGATGTGTGTTGTAACTGTCTATGTTAAATTCCTGTCTCAGCTTCAAAGGGGAATACTGCAAGAACTTAGTGTCATGTGACCAGATGAAGTCATTCTGCCAATCTTCTTGGAAATTATATTTTAGATATTACAGAGAGAAATCTCAGAGTATTGAGTATTCTGTTTTATGGAACCTGACTAGAAAGACCCTCACCTACAGCATCTTGCCAACTTAACTAGGGAACAGTAATTCCTTTAGATTAGTCAGGCTCCTTGATTATTGGCCCAGGAAGGGGACTTCACATATTGGTGGCCATCACATATTGGTAGCAGTGGTGGCCATCACAATGGACACAAAAGCTTGGGTATACTATGATTGGGGATAGGTAGGGGAGCTCAGAGGTGCATCCATGTCCAGCTTGAAAACAGTGAGTATTTAGTACTCATCCTCAGAATTGTCATCACTGTCTCAAGTATCAGTTGTCTGGATTAGTGCTGGATGTGGCATCATTTTAGCAATACCATGCAGGACCATTTTAATCCTGCCTATTCAGGCATCAAGGCCCCTCTCTGTAATGTCATTACCCAGCCCTGTCAGCTCCTGATGGGTAACAAAATCACCACCTCCACTACTGCTGCTCCCTGAGGGTACCACTGCATCAGCAGCCAGGGCACAACTACCTGACACAGGTAGGGCAGGAGATGTGGAGGCATTGCTGACAGGCTGTGACCCAGATGTTCTGATTATCTGTGGTAGGACCACCACAGCCACCTGTGGCTGACCCACAGTGGTCAGTGTAGCTTCCTGTGCTGATGACATGCTTGTTTTTAACAGCAATGCTTAAAAATGCCAAAATAATAATAATAATAATAATAATAATAATAATAATAATAATAAGCGATGTGGGGGAGACAAAAAATCTGAGAATTAGATGATCAATGGTACAACACATTACTTAATTATTTCAATGCACAAAATGATATAAGAAATACATAATTACACCTTAGCAACATCCAGACATGATGGGAAGGCATGAATGTGTCATGAAATAAATGAATTAGAAAAGCATGATATGACTACTACATTCATGTATTTTATTGTGTTATGTCAGACTGCTTTCTAAGGTAATAACTGCATTTGCAAATATTGCATTGCTAATGTCATGCAGTACTGTAGTTAAAATAAAAATATTAGCCTGTAAGAAAATGATTATATGTTTGTGGGTATTGAATACACGTGCACAGAATTAATATTAGGTACTCATTTACTATAACCAAAAGTTATTGCAGCAAGCATGTACACTTGATATAAAAAGTAAGGCATACCTACTCTAGATGATAGACTGTGGTGGACTAAGAATATTTAACCATGTGCCTCTCTGAGGAGTATCAGTCTGTCTTGATGCACCTCATGGTTTTCTGCAATCTATGCTGCAGCTGTACAGTATAAAAAGAAAAAAATATATATGAAAGCATAATGTACAACTGCACTGGCTGGCTAAATTAACGTCATATCATAGAGATGTTATGGGTCAGTATACTTACACAACTGACGGGTATTTGCAGTCTTAAATTCATCCTTCCATTGGCTAAGGAGGTCCCTCTTACAACCATTCAAGTCAGTGTAGTGGCGACAACCTTGCTTCCCAGTGTGCGGGATGCCAATTGCACTAGAGATAGCCTTGGCCAAGCTATTGCAAGCCTCAGCCTTATACCGAAACCCAGGATACCCCCTGTAGTAGACTCTGGCTGTCACACTTCTAGAGGAGTGCCACAAAAATCCTGGTCTCCTGAATATTCCATCTTTGTGCTCTAAATGGAACAACATCTCTACCATCACCAGCCATGACTGCAGCAGTAAAGCCAGAAATATGGGTCTGAATTGTCTCCTAATTCAGATCATGCATTTAACAGCTTGCACAGAAAGACACGTGGCCTTTCCAACTGCATTTGCACAAGTGGAAACACAGCAATGCCTTGCCAGTCACTTTGGCAAAGAGTACCTCAAGAAGCAGAGAAGGTGTTAAAATGGGAGTGATGTGGCCATGTGTGATGCTCACACTACTGAGTCACATTCCATTGTTAAACCCTGATATGATTTATGTTGCTGCTTATGGTCATGGTTGTTGGGATGAAGAGTAGTACGTTTTCTTACATATTAGCATGCTGGGAGGTTGGCAGAATGGTTAAGATGTTTACCTTGCAGACACAAGGTACAGGGTTTGATTCTCACATGGGGTAATTGGCTAGCCTTAAAATGGCCCACGAAGGCAGTTAGCCTAGTGCCAATATGAACTAGAATCTGGTGAGATTGAGTAGTACCACCTGGGAATTAAACCCAAGAAAAAAAAGGATAGCATTTTAATCTTTGCTGATTAACTGTCATTGCCATGGGAGAACTTACTTGTAAAAATAGTAATTCAAGGTATAGTAATGTAAGACTGAATGTAAAATAATGAAGAGGTGCCTGTACATCTATGACTCTAGTCATGGGACTGCATTACTATGTGAAAGGCATTGTTTGTGTTTATAAACACATGTCATATGCATGCTATTGCATGACCTAAAACATAGTGGGTTAACTTACATACATACTTCATAACACATGTTGTCATAAACATGCACATATTTATGATTTGTGAGAAATCAATAATTACAACAAAAATATTATGCACATCACCTAGAGCTGTTTACTGAATTTCCTGTTTGCACTTATTTTTAAAATCGTTTTTTTCTCAAAACTTGCATTTTATCTGTCTTTGGCCTAGCACTCTTGTGTGGGGTCATTTACTGCACTGTTATAACTTGTTGATACTTGTGAACCTCTGCTATCTCTGAAAAAACAAAAAACAAAAAATATTGCTTTTTTCCCACTTTTCTGAGATTTAAAAAAGTTCAGTTACAGGCTTGCTGTTCTTGAACTGTTTGTAAGTTTCTGTGAGGCCATTTTTTGCTTGGACTAAAGGGAAGTCTCTCTGTTGATCAGTGGTAGTGACAAACATTGAGCAGCCTGCCTGCCCCTGTGGGAGTGGTTACTGACTTGAAACTGTAGTTTTATTGGCCATTTTGGGTCAATTCCAAAACTCCTTAATCTTCCTCTCTTAAAACCTGGTTGCCTTGTGGTTTTGGTGTCTTTTCAGGCTTGTTGGCTGTTGGTGAAGCACCCACCAAGAGGAGAAAATGCTGAGAGAAGAAAGGTGCCACTTTTGAGATTTTAAGTATTTTTCCTCTGTTTATTTGCTAAGTTTTTCTGCATAGCCGTCTATTTTGAGCATTTTCTGGCTTGTTAAACTTGATTTCTGCATTAGTAACTGTATTTAGAGCACAACCTAGAGCTGTTTAGTGAATTTCCTGTTTGCACTTATTTTTAAAATCGTTTTTTTCCTCAAAACTTGCATTTTATCTGTCTTTGGCCTAGCACTCTTGTGTGGGGTCATTTACTGCACTGTTATAACTTGTTGATACTTGTGAACCTCTGCTATCTCTGAAAAAAACAAAAAATATCTTGCTTTTTTCCCACTTTTCTGAGATTTAAAAAAGTTCAGTTACAGGCTTGCTGTTCTTGAACTGTTTGTAAGTTTCTGTGAGGCCATTTATTGCTTGGGATAAAGAGAAGTCTCTCTGTTGATTAGTGGCAGTGAAAAACATTGAGCAGCCTGCCTGCCCCTGTGGGAGTGGTTACTGACTTGAAACTGTAGTTTTATTGGCCATTTTGGGTCAATTCAAAACTCCTTCATCTTCCTCTCTTAAAACCCTCTTTTGCGCAGTTTTGCACATTTTTGTGCATAGCGCAACAGTGGGCAGCGCCGCCTAATTGGGTTTAAACTATTCCTGGCTCCACAAAGTCTGCTCTTCACTTTTTCCCTTAGAACTGCTCTATCTCTCAATTTAAACACCATATTCTCATTCTAAGGCCCTTCACTGATCCAATTAAGTAATCCTACAAGTTAGCACTATTAAACCATAAGCACTACTTACTCTTATAATCTCTAAGATTACCCTCTCCTCTATTGGTCCATCTTAAATTCAGTTTCCCTATATTACTCTAGCATGTCCAAAGGTCAGTCAATGGTTTCCTCTCCAGTCCAGCTGGTGAATCTGGGAATTTTGAGGCAATGTTACAACTGTCTCATGTACATGGACAACCCTCTCCTCCTCCAAACAGGTTCAAATATATGTGAGAGATGCAACTATTTAGCCAAACTGGAGGCTGAGCTCTCTCATCTCAAAACTGGTGTAACCAGTCAGGAGGAGAAGGTAACCTCATACAACACAATTCCAGTATCACATAGTCCCACCACATCAGCGAACCAAACACATAAATACACAAAAACATACTCGGAGGCTCTAAATAAAAATCTACCTAAGCAACAGAGATCTCCAAAGCAGACATCCAAGCAAACGCTACCTCAAAACAAAACACGCACAACACATAGCCCACAAAGTCAGTGTGCCAAGCAGCCACAGCCCTTAAGGCTGAAAAACACACCTGATACTCTTGTAATAGGTGACTCTATTGTCAGACACACTGACTTCCCGCTCACCAGGCTGAATAAAGAGAAGGTTATGGTGAGCTGCCTGTCGGGTGCTAGGATCTGCCACATAACGCAAGCACTCAGGTCACTCCAAAGCAAATACAAATATGACTCAGTCATTGTACATGCTGGTGTGAATGACCTGAGACGTACCTCCCTGGACTACATGAAAAGAGACATAGAGGAGCTCTCTGATCATGTAGCCCAGGCTGGTATGACCCTGACCTTGAGCAGCATCTTACCCTCACCTAGAATGATGCCACAGTACAAAGACAAAATGATCGATTTTAACAATTGGCTAAAATTTTGGTGTCATTCAAAGGGGATCCAGTGTCTGTCAGCCTGGGATAACATGCTCGACAAGCCACGTTGCTTCACTAGGGATGGCTTGCACCTGTCACCACTGGGCTTTCGGATATTGGCAAAGGCTCTTGCCACCCCCATAGTGCCTTTTTTAGGCAAGGCTCAAAAGTCAAACCCACCCCCATAGACAGCACAAGGAATAAGAAACTAAGGGTAATGCTGCTAAACGCCAGAAGTCTTAACCTCAAGATGCACGCACTCGAAGCTCTCCTCAGTATGGAGAACATCGATATCTGTGCAGTGACAGAAACCTGGTTCAAGGCTCCAGAGAGCACCCCGGCACTACCAGGCTATACCTCATATCATGCTTTTCGGCCCCAAAACCCAGACCGAACCACAAAAGGAAGGGGGGTTTCCATATTTATCAAGGATATCCACACCTCCAGGTTAGTGGCATTGCACAAAGTATCGGAGACCATCCATGTGCAACTAACAGTGGGCAAGACTGCTTTTCAGTTTATAGTATCCTACAGACCACCCTCTCAAAGTCAGGAATCCCACTCGGCTTTCCTGAAAACATTGGAGAACATGAAGATCTCTCCGAACACCATTATATTGGGTGACTTCAACTACCCAAACATTGACTGGGAGCACTACTCAAGCCCCAGCACCTTAGTCCAAAGGTTCCTGGAAATTATAAACTCAAATGCTATGAAACAACTAGTCACCACTCCCACAAGAACGGACAACATACTAGACCTGATCATTACCAACATGGGGACTCTATGCTCCACACCAGAAGTATATCCCTCATTGGTAAGATCAGACCATAAATTAATTTCACTGGATGTCCACATCCCGACCCCACCCCAGCCCAGAAAACCACAGTGAAAAACTTCTCAAAAGCGAACTTCTCACTTCTCAAAACCGAAGTGGAATCCTTCAAGGCCCCAGGGCCAGTGGAAACTATGACCCAAACTGCAGAATCCTATATAAACGCATTCTACGGACATCTCCAGGAATGCATGGATCATGCTATCCCAAACAAAACCAAGACCCAATCATCCAAAGGCAGGCGTCCAGTCTGGTGGACCCCTGCCATAAATAAACTGTACAACAGAAGGAGGAAGCTATTACATGATAGAGCAAAATCCCTAATAGGGAAGGCATCTCTGATCAGTACTAGCAAAGAATTACGATCCCTCATAAAATCCTCCAAGGCCAGCTTCGACAGAAAAATTGCACAGGACACCAAAGACAATCATAAGGCTTTTTTCAGTTATGTTAGAAACCTGGGATGCAACTCCCAGACTTGTTCTGAGTTGATTCTAAACGACAAAAAATACACTGAACCCACAGACATCGCCAATATCCTGGCAGACAGGTTCAGTGCAAACTTCTCCACCCCCCCCCCAAAAGAGCAAGTATCTATCCCAGCAGAGGGCTGCCTCCCAAACATCTCTGATGCTCAGGTGAAGGCTGCCCTCTCCAAAGCAAAAAACACTGCTTCCATGGGACCAGATGGCGTCCCAGGTTGCGTCCTACATGAACTCCAAGAGGAACTAATCCCTCAAATAAAACAGCTATACAATCTCAGCCTCACTACAGAATATGTACCCACAGAATGGCATACAGCAACAGTTGTCCCACTCCACAAAGGTGGAGCCTCTATGGACTCTGGAAACTATCGCCCCATAAGCCTGACTAGCTTAGTCTGCAAGGCTATGGAGAGGATCATCATGGAGCTCATAAACAAAGACATTGGGGACTTACAGACACTATATTCTACCCAGTTCGGCTTTGTCAAGGGCAGATCCTACCTTTTGAACCTGGTTGACTTCTTCAAAACAGTCTCCAAAGCCATAGATGAAGGGAAGGTAGTCCACACAGCCTATCTGGACCTTGCAAAGGCATTTGACACAATACCCCACTCGGGCATCATAGATAAGCTATCCAGCTTAAATATAAACCCCTATGTCACAAGATGGATCGTAAACTGGCTCAAAGACAGAACCCACAGAGTGAGAGTTGCTGGAGCCATGTCAGACTCGAAACCGGTCACAAGTGGCATCCCACAAGGTTCTGTCCTGGGACCACTCTTGTTCGGTATATACTTTTCTGAGGTACAGGCAAATGTGGGAGGACTATGGCTCACCAAGTTCGCAGACGACTGCAAACTGGGCGCCATAATCAACTCTCCAGCTGACACAAACATCCTTCAAAAAGGTCTCACAGAGACAGATAACTGGTGCCAGCGCCATGGTTTAAAGCTAAATGCCAAAAAATGTATAGTCATACACTTTGGCAAAAACAATGTGCCCACAAATTACCACATAGGCGGAAACCCATTAAGCACAGAGAAAGTTATTAGGGACCTGGGGACCCAAGTTGATAGCAATCTCTCCTTTGAAAACCACATTGCCAAAGACCTTCTACATAGCCCACCTCATCATAAAGGGTTTCACATCTAGATCAAGAGAGGTAATCGTGCCCCTTTATTCATCCCTCATCAGGGCCATCATAGAATACAATGCCCCTTTTGGGATGTACCTTACCCGACACCTGCAGCAATTAGAAAGACCCCAAAAGTATCTCACCAAGAGGATCAAGGGTCTCAAACAGATGCCATATGCTGCTCGGTTAAAAAAACTCCAGCTCTACTCAGTTGAATACCGCCTACTTCGAGGCGATCTATGCCTGACATACAAAGCTATGTCAAATCCAGAATTAATGGACATGCTCCACCTCAGTAAATCTAAATCCCTTAGAGCCACACGCTCGAGGGACTTGAACCTCAGCACAGAAATAAATAGAACTTGCTGGAGGGACAGGTTCATAACCCAGAGGCTCCCTTTGCTCTGGAATAGAATTCCAGTTCATGTGAGGCAGAGCACCTCACTGAATCTCTTCAAGAAGAATCTCGATAGGTGGATGGGGGATCGTAGGTTTGTCCCAGGGATTACTCCCGTGTCACTATTAGACAGAGGCACAGTAAACTAAACCTTAAAAAGGGCACAGTATACTCAAATCAAGGTGTGGCGTAAGCCATACAGAATCAGGCTAGGCTTATAATTGCCTCAGGGCAGATAGCCTAGTATGAACCTATGAACCTATGAACCTATCATGCCTATGTGTGTGCATTCCACATTAAATATCATCATTGTCATGTTTTACATAATTTATATACATTATATTGGGCTTCTACGCCAAGCAGTAATGACACATTTCTTGAAATTCATACAGTTATGTTAATGAGGTACATTTACTGTCACATTCCTGAGCAAAATATGGAGACAACTGGCATTCTGTCCTCCTCTGTACAAGTATATTTCAACTGGATTGGAACCCTGCAGCAATTTTTGTCAGTCTTTATGATCAATGCACTTATACCTTGTGCCACAGGCAAAGTTACCTGACAGGCTGAATGCATTAACTGATTGCCACCCAGAGTGCTGATGGCTGCACACTGCCACCATGCTTGTTTGCACTATAGAAGGCAGCCTGGAAAGTGAACCATGTTTGTGGGCTGCCAAGCAGACAGCAAATGCAAAATACATTAGAAAAAAATTTAAATAAAAAATAGACATAGAAAAAAGCTTTAAAGAAAAACTTAATTCAAACATAGGGTATACCCTTATCATCACAGCTACACAGGTAAAAACTGCACTGTCCAAAGCCAAGACTACAGCTTCCATGGGACCTGATAATATCCCAGGCTGTGTTCTACATGAACTACAAAATGAACTGGCACCACACCTGAGTACCATGTTTAATCACAGCCTCATTTCAGGCTTTGTTCCTACCAAATGGCACACTGCTATGGTCATCCCAGTCCACCAAGGGGGAGCAACTACAGACCCTAGGAATTACCATGCCATTAACCTGATGAGTCTGATATGTAAGGTTATGGAGCGCATCATCATGTACCTTATTAATAGGGACATATGGAATCTCCAAACTCTGGACCCCATGCAATTTGGGTTTGTGAAAGGCAGATCATGCCTGTTCAACCTGATAGACTGTTTTTGAGTCTGTCACCAGAGCTCTGGATGAGGGCAAGGTAGTTCACACAGCCTACCTAGATTTTGCAAAGGCCATCGACACCATCCCTCACTCAGGAATCACTAGGCATAAACCTTATGTCATAAGATGGGTTGCTAACTGGCTCACTGACAGAACGCACACTGTAAAAGTAGCAGACTCTAAATCTGACTACAGACCAGTTACAAGTAGCATTCCACAGGGATCAGTCCAAGGTCTTCTCCTGTTTGTCATCTACTTCTCAGAAGTCCAAGCCACACAAAGGGACTCTGGTTGACCAAGTTCGCAGATGACTGCAAACTGGGAGCCATTACTGATTCTCCAACTGATGTAGCCATTCTACAAAAAGGCCTCACTGAGACCAATGTCTGGTGCCAGAACCAGGGCCTTAAGGTCAATGCCAAAAAGTGCATTGTCATTCCCTTTGGGAAAAATACGGTGCCCATGAGCTACCACATAGGCGGTAGTCCACTAAACACTGAAGGTGTGATAAGAGACCTGGGGACACAGGTTGATAGCAACCTCTCCTTTGATAACCCCATTGCCACTGTGGTCAGAAAGTCTTTCTATGTAGCACATCTCATACGCATCTCTCATTAGACCTGTTATTGAATATAATGCCCCTCTTGGTATGTACCTCGCCAGACACCTACAACAACTGGAAAGGCCACAAAAGTACCTAACTGAAAGGATCTTAGGCCTTAGACATATGCTCAACACAGACAGACTAAAAAAACTCCAGCAATACTCTGTCTCTTAATGCCTACTTAGAGGCGATCTCTGCTTGACCTACAAAGCCATCTCTGTCCCAAAGCTGTTAGATATGCTACACCTAAAGAAATCCCAATCCCTCCATGCCACATGCTCCAGGGACCTTAACCTCATTACCACAATAAACAGAACATGCTGGAGGAACAGGTTCCTAACCCAGAGACTTCCCATACACTGGAACAAACTTCCCATTCACATCAAGCAGAGCACTTCACTGGCCCTCTTCAAGAGAAATCTTGATGCGTGGATGGGCAATAGGAAGTTCACCCTGGGGATCACTTCAATGGCCCTGCTTGTTAGGGGCACTGGGAACTAACTTCAGGTAGCATGATGCCAGGGAAACTTCTTGGGCTAGGCTTGTAGAGGCTCCAGGGCCATTAGCCTAGTACACACCTATGAACCTAGCAATCACCAGAGGAAGAAATGCATTACATTGACATATTCATTTTTCTCACATCTCCTTGTAGCACGTGAACTGTAATGTATGGCACACATTATCAGAGTTGTAGTTACTGACAAACAATGTGAAAGTGGACAGACTACAGTCCACATGTTATTAACAACACTAACAATAGTTATTTCACATAACACTGATCTAAAAAAAATGTGTGTAAATATGTATTTAGACCCTCCCTCTATAAAATTTATTTATTTATTGACATTTGCTAACCAGATTTGTCCAGTTGGGCCAGAGACCCCCCCTAAAATAACATACAGAAGGGGAAGAAACTTAAAAGTACTTTTAGAGAGACGAGGACACAACATTAAAGAAAAAGGGACCTTTTGCTGTGGTTGCTGCAAATACTGTAAATATATTAAGAAGGGGAACAAACAGGTGATCAACAATAAGACCTATACCCTTAATGTTAAACTGGACTGCAATTCTAGAATGGTGGTATATGGAGCTTTATGCTCTATATGTACATGTTTCTATATAGGAAAGACAGAAAGGAGGCTGCGAGATAGGATATATGAGCATGTCAATGCTATCTCAAATATGAAATTAGATAATGCCTTGAGTAAACATATTTCTGCCTTTCCTGACCACAGCTTTAAATTCGTGGGTCTAGATCAAATTAAACCTGATAGTAGAAGGGGCCCATTTAATTTATTACTTGAAGAACACGAATTATCTTGGCAACTTAGAACGAATGCCTTTATGGAACCTGGACTAAATGATCATTGTAACATTTCATGTCTTTTAAAACTCAAAAGTTTGACCAGATAATATTTATTTATTTCTTTATATATTTATTTATATTTATAATTATTTATTTTCTGAATTATTTACATCAGGGACCCCACAAGACTATCTTATTTAGGATGCTTGGAATAGTGTAAGATAGGCCCCTTAGCTAAACAACATAAACAACTTTACAGATATTATGGGTTTATGGACCTCTAATACAGAAACAGGGCCCTATCTTACTTATTTACTTTTATTACAGCACCCTTAAGGCTAAGAATTATTTAATTGTTTTGATACTAGGAAAATATACTTTATTCTCTATATATAAGATCTAGTATCCATATTCTGGGTATTTTGATACTCAATAAATAAAGATCAACTTTAACTTTAGGTTAACTTATAAGGTTAGACCTAGTAAAGTTTACACTTTGGACTTTTTATTTAACAAACCCGTCTATAAACCTTACAGGCGGCAGATCAGGGCAGGGACGACAAAACCCTTATAGTCCTTGTTTAGAGCTAAATACATACTACCTAGAAGCTGAAAAGTAGGATCGCCCTTTTAATTTAAAGGGCGGACTATCTTTTCAGTAATAGAACTAATTTAATTAATTGCGGTCTGGTTATTTGATTTACGGAAGTGTGTGTAATATAAAAGCTGGAGGCTGGTACCTGTACTTTATCTGAAGAAGTCACCCTAAATAGGATGACGAAAAGCGCTTTATGCTATTTGTGGATTTTAACATTTGTTACTTGTGGATTTTATTGAATAAATTCAGGAATCGGTTTTTATACACCAACGAGCCTGGTTTTCTTTGGTTGGAGTCTTCTTTTCCTTTGGTTCACTAGTTTTCTAAAGTTTTTATCAAGTTTTTAGAGTTGTAGTTACTGACAAACAATGTGAAAGTGGACAGACTACAGTCCACATGTTATTAACAACACTAACAATAGTTATTTCACATAACACTGATCTAAAAAAAATGTGTGTAAATATGTATTTAGACCCTCCCTCTATAAAATTTATTTATTTATTGACATTTGCTAACCAGATTTGTCCAGTTGGGCCAGAGACCCATTTTCAGTGGAGACCCAAGGAGAAAAGCTCCAGTTACAGACAGTTTAAAATACATAAAAGTTCATTTTACAGTACATAAAATTTCAGTTTATAATACATATACATTCACAGTGTAAGATACAGAAATTACTAAGGTACATCAGAGCAGGAGATATATACAGAAAATGTTTTTTTTTTTTTTTTGTGGTAAATGTTCAGCAATATAGCTGCCAGAGCAATCCATAAAAGTTGTGAAGTGGTGGAGTAGTGTGTGTTAAGGAAGTAGTATTTTAGGAATAGTACAGGTATGATGTGTGACAGATGAAAATACCTATATAAGGTAGAAAGGGTAGTAAGAACTAGATTAAGATGCTAAGGCAATATGAGGGAAAATCGGAAAAGATTAGGATAAAGGATTATAGTAGAGTTAGGTAGGGTTATGACAGGTACAAGTTTTGGTGTTAAGTAAGTGAAGTCTGAGTTCTTTTTTAAAGTGTATAGGGTGTGTAATGGAGCATATATGTCCTGGAAGTTTACTCCAAGCTTGGGATACAGAGGATTTGTATAGTAGTTTACCGACAGTTTTCTTAGGTTGATAAATGTCTAGGAGTTGCTGGTTTGAGGTGCGGAGTATGCGAGTAGGAGTATAAGTGAATACTAAGAAGGAGAGAGCAGGGCAGGAGGATGGCTTGTATAGTATGGAGTGTGTGATTTAAAATTGTAATAGAAGGAGTTGTTGTGGAAGTTCAAGCCATTGTAGAGAGTTGAGTGCAAGGCAATGGTGTGAGATACGAGGTGAGTTTATGACAAATCTTGCTATTTTGTGGTATGTTTGTTGGAGTTTGGCCAGGGTAGTGGACTGAATGTTAGTTAGGACTGGGGCAGCATAGGGAAGGGAGGGGGGGGGAACAGCTTGTGCCAAGGAGAGTCTAGCATTAGAGGTTAATAATTTTATGTTGCAATAAAGGAAACCCAGTTTTTGGTGAGGTTTTTTTTTATACTTTGAAGGATATATAAGTTCATCATCAATGATGGCACCTAGGAGCTTTGTGTGGGAGTCAGGTTGTATGATGGTGTTATTGGAGGATGTAACGACAAAGGGAGATTTAAAGTGAGAAAGAGAATGAGGGAGGAATAGCAGGAATATGGGGTTTGGGGGTTTAGGATGAGTAAATTATCAGGGAGACACTTTTCAATACATAGAAAATTATTATTTTAAATTAAACATTTAATTAAAATTTGTCAGTTAACTGGATTTCAACCCTGCTTCAAATCTGTTATTTCTCTCAAGTCGCTTCTGTTATACCTTGTGCCTCAGGGATAGTTAGATGAGAGGTAGACTGTATTCCCTAAGTACTATCCCAAGTACTGGTTGTCATGCAAGAGTGCCAGGCTGCTGCACTACACAATGCAGCCCAATTTAAACTTTTCACTTCTTTCCTTAGAAAGTGAACCATGTTTGCATGCTGCTGAGCAGAGATCAAAAGCAAAAGCATTAGAAAAAAAGAACAATTTGACAGAGAACAAAGCTGAAAAGAATCTTAATTTAAATATAAAGTACACCTAGCAATTACCAGACCAAGACACGCATTGCAATGACACATTCATCCTTCTCACATCTCCTTATCAGAACTTTAATTTCTGGCATACATCATCAGGACTGTAGGTACTGACAATTAATGGTAAAGGGGACAGCAATAGTTCACATGTTGTTAGCAATACTAGGAAGAGTTGATTTTCCAAAAAGAAAATGATATCACAAAATGTTTGTAAATATATATTTTAGCCCCCCCCCCATTTTAAAATGATCACATCACTGGATTCAAACCTTGCACCAGATGTATTCTTTTTGTAAAATTACTGTATTTATTTACACCTTATGCTATAGAGAAAGTTACCTGACAGGTGCACTTTCTTCACTGAGTACTATCCAGAAAGTTAACCTCTGCGCACCACTGCCAGGCTTGTTTCTGTTATAGAAGATACATTACATTTTTCACTTTTTCCTTAAGCTTTGAACAGTAGTTCACTGCTGAGGACTGCTGCTAATCCATGATGAACAGTGCCAAACAGTGTGCAAAGGAGGATGAGAAAAAATAAATAAAAGGTATTGAAACAAAGCAAACATTATAAAAAAGAGGTTAAAATGTATACTGATTATATTTTCTTGACTTGGATGTGTTTCCACATGAATATATACTCTATGTGTTTCCACATGAATATATACTCAGTAAACATCACTATGTGCACACAAACACAGTTGTATTAGAACTCCTGGTCATTCATAAGACACTGTTCAGATTCTAATTACTATGTACCTACACACACAGGGCCAGCCTTAGCAATTGTGGACACTAATTTGGGGCTTTTTGGTGGGATCCCTGCTCTGTCCCCCAAAACCATCCCACATCTCCCTCCACTTGTTGGCCTCTTTAATTTAAGATTATTGCAGATTATGTATCTGAAGCATGTGCCATTACAATGTATTAAAATAAAATGATACATGTATTTATTAGCTTACATTTTTGTCCTAAGACATGTTAAAATAGAAGTGAGCTACTGGACCCCTGGATTATTACTGAACCAGCATCTCCTGTAGTTCCTCTCTCATAGTCTTCTTAACTCTCTTTGGCATACTGTAAGTGGCCTCCTTTATAGGCGTGTCAATTTGAATTTCTCAAAGTCTTTTGGGTTTCTAATACCATGATGGGAATGGACCCCATTCCTAAGTCAAAGTACGATTAAAATTCATGAAATTAGTATTGTTTCATGCTTTGATGTCAGCCAAAAGTGCTCTTTGCAGCACCCACAATGTGCCCAGTAATGACTCCTTCTGCAATTCATATGATGTTACATGAATTGGTAAAATATCTAAATGCGACTGTAAATTCTTTTTTATAAGACCCGTTACTCCTACTACTATTGAAACTGTTTGGGTATCTTTCTTCCACATGGCTCTGATTTCTGCCTGCAGATCCAGGTATTTTATGACTTTGTGTCTCTCTGTAAGCAAGACACTGTAGTCACTGGGTATGGCGATTTCAATAATCAATGCTCCTTTTGTCTTCTTTTGTTGGACCACTATATCCGGTTTTCTAGCATCTATCTTTTGAACTGTTGGCATTGGGTGATCCCATATCATATAAACTTTATCATTTTCTATGATTCTTTGTGGCTCATGTTTTCAGTGTTTTTCAGCCACCATAATGTTTTCACAATCTCCAGTGTAGCAGTCTCGCCACATTATTATGCCTTTCAGTATACAGTCCCTCTGCCATTAGTGCATTGCAACTTGCAACAAGGTGTGTGACTGTTTCCAATTCAGTTTTACAAAACCTACATATGTCTGTTTCTCCCACATCTTCAGTGGACTTTGTAAACCAGCATGTACGTAGCCCGCTATCTTAGGCTGCCAATATTCACCTTTCATTTCTTAGTTTGAATTCTTCTCTCCTTAACCATTCCTGCATTCGTTCCTGATCAACATCAGGCTCTTCCAGAAGTTTACTATGCTTGCAACTATATTTATGTTTTTTCACACATTTTTTGCCTTCTTATCTGGTCCTTCACCTTATATTCTTTCTTTTGTTTTTTGGCACATTTAGTTGTTGCCTGGTTTTTATCTACTTCTGATTTGATTTCCATTCCTGCTTGACGTTGATATGCTTCTGCTAAATTAAGCAGAGACATTGTCTTAGATTTATTCTCCTCATCTTTCAAAACTTTAACTACATTTGGATCTTGTGAGGTCAGTAAATATGTGTGAAGTCCCACGATTGCAGATCTATACATGTAATCGATTTCAAGGAGGCCCATCCCTCCTTCAGAATGGGGAATATATATAATCTTGGTATACACTGATTTTTATAAATCATTTGGTAAACATGAAGCATCCTTCTTGTTTTAATATCCAATCTAGCCAACACTTTTTGGGGCCAGTCTATCAGTCCAAAACTATATGTTAGGACAGGAAGAGCAAATTGATTTATAGCTTGGATCTTGTTCCTAGATGTCAATGCTGTTTTCAGGATTAATTTATGTCTTCTAAAATATTCCTTACTGAGTTTTATTCACATTTATTCATGTTTTATTGCTGATCCTTCATCAATTCCTAAGTATTTATATACTCCCTCTTGCTCAAGTTCTTTTATATCACATTCGTGTCCCAAACTTATGTTTTCCTGGTGCAGCAGTTTTTCTTTTTTAAAGGTTGCTTTTGCACATTTATCAAGACCAAGCATCTTTACTTTCAATTCCTTATCTGATGAGCTATACAGTTTTAAATCATCGACAAAGAGAAGATGAGAAGTCATTAGACTTTGTTGTTTTCTAGGAGCAAAATTGTAGCCATGGCCTAAGCTGTTAACTAAACAGCTTAATGGATTAATGGCAAGGCAGAATAGCAATGGTGACAAAGTGTTACCCTGGAATATACCCCTTTAAATTTTTATCCCTGGGATAATAATTTGTCCTTTATCATGGCTTAATTGCAAAGTGGTCTGCCACTGTTTCATGGTTACTGTAATGTAGTCAATCAGTGTAGGGTGTATCTTATACATTTTTAAGCACTCTTTTATCCATGAATGTGGGATACTATCAAATGCTTTTAGTCAATCCATGCTGTACTTAGATTCTTCCCCTTCTTACAGTTCTCCACTATAACTTTGTTTAATAACAAATGATCTTTTGTTCCATATGACTTTCTTTTATTGCCATTTTGTTCTACTGCCATAATTGAGTTTTCCTCTAAATGACTATAAACTCTGTCAGTGTCAATTCTCATGTATAGTTTATACGTCGTTGGAAGACAAGTTATTGATCTATAACTTTTAGGGTAACTTGCAGGTTCGCTATTAAGTAACAGCATTGTTTTTCCTGTTGTTAACCAGTGCAGTGTGTGTTTGGGGTGTGCATATAAATAGTTCTTACTCATGGCTAAATCCTTGTGCAAAGAAGTTAATACTTTAAGCCAAAAGTTAGGTACTGCATCTGGGCCTGGGGTTTTCCAGTTAGAGGCATTTCTCAACTTTGATTCAATCTTTCTGGCTGTTACTTCATCCCATTTCATATTCTGTACCTTTAAACTTCTTATTCTTTCTTTTACTTCTTCTCTCCATTTAGCATCTTTGTTATGTTCACAGGCTCTTCATAGATACTTCTCCAAAATGTATCTACGTCCTCTTTTTTTGGTGGTCTTTCAATTACTTTTACCTTATTTCCCAATTCTCTATAACACTTTTTTGGGTCATCAATAAATTGCTTATTTTGTGCTTTTCTCTTATATTTATCTTCACATCTTCTAATTCTTTCCACCTCTTTTGAAATTTTTAGTTGTTATCTCCAATAGTGCATAATAGACCCTGGTCTGTTCTAATACTGCACATCGCTTTTATCACATCTATCTTTCTTAGTATTTTGTTAATCTATTCGCTCTTCTATAATCTTCTAACAATGACACTTCTTATCTTAGCTGCTTTATAGTTTTCTCTATTCGATATTTCCATGATGGTATTCACTTTCTCTTTTCCCTCGCTACCCTGTGTTCTTGTGGTAGAAATTTATCAGTTATTAATTTAGCAGCATAGTAATATATTCTGTTTACTTCTGTTATATCGCATGGATCTCTATGGATGATCCTAATTACTGTGTTCATTTGTTTTATCAAACTTCTGACTTTTGGGGTTTTATTAACCTTCAGTCTATTTCTCTCATTGATCTTGATATATCTGTCTTTGTCTATTAAATCAAGCAACTCTTCTCTTAACTCATTTTCTTCCATACTGAGGGCACATCCCTTGTTTTCCATTTCCTGTGGATACTCTATAGAAAGTTCTATAGCATCTTCCTGTGGCACATTCTCTTCAATTTCATCCTGTGTCATCTGTTGCTCTGTCTTATGAGAACTCACTGGCCTATCACTCCTCAACATTGACTGCATCAGAGTTTCCACAGTTTTCTGTTCCTTTTCTTGCTGTTTAGCTTCAAATGAATGTTTATACTGGTTTCCTGTGGAAGTCTCCGAAATATCTTGATATGGCACCTGACCAATTGCTTCCTGTTCCACTGGATTCCCCTTAATTTGGATATCCATTGCTCTATCCTGTTATGGTGCTTTCTGTATTCGATTTACTACACTGAATCCTTCTCTTTGCAGCTGTTCCATAACCTCAATTTTTATTTCTTTCACTTCTCCATTACTAATCTATTTTTCTACTTTTCCTCATAGCTTTCTTATTTTTTGTATTGTAAAGTTTGCCATATCCAGATTTCTTTCCCTATATTTTTCTTCAAATATCTTTGGTGCTGCTCTTTTTGTATTGGTTAGTTTTGCTTTCTCCTTTGCATAAATATCACACCATATTAAATCTCTTTTCCTTTCCCCTGTCCATATTTCTTCTTCACGTCTTCTGATCTTGCTTTTCCTTATTCTGGGGACTCACTCCATCATGTTGTGATGTAGTCTGTTTTAGACCTTCTACATTAAACCCTTCACTTTGCAGGCACTCTGTAACTTCAACTTCTATTTCTTTAACTTCTGCTTTACTAATCATCTTTTCTACATTGTATCTTTGTGCTATTAATCTTTTTATTGTGAAATTTTCCATATCTGGATGCCTTTCTCTGTATTTCTCTTCAAATATCTTTGAGACTGCCTTCTCTATATTAGTTAACTTGGCTTTCTCCTTTGCATAAATATTGTACCATATCAAATCTCTCTTTCTTTCCCATGTCCATATTTCTTTTTTATATTTTTCAAATATCTCTAGGTTTTGTTGTTTATATTTTCTCACTTCATCAGATGCTTCTTTTTCCAAAAAGATCAAAATTTCTTGATTTATATACTGTTTTTCAAAAATCTGTTGTATTAATGAGCGCAAATTTTTATTTGAAGCTTCTGACAGTTTTTCCTGCAGAAGTATTTCTTCCCTCTAATTTCTCTCATAATCATTTTGTATATCTTGTGCCTGGAAATTCTAGGCTTTTTACATAGTAACAATACACAATTTCTTTCTTATCCTCAATAGTCCACTTTATCATCTTTATGGCTCTTCTTTGGCCAATCAATTTTTGTCATTTTTATGGACTGCTACTTCTTTCTACAACAGGGGGTCATCCTCCCCTTGAGCCTGGCCTGGCCCCATTGTAGGAATGTTTCCGTATTTTGAGGATTCTACACTGTCATTTTTTTCCAGTCCTGGCACCAGTGTGCCTACCAGGATTGGGCACTTTTTTATCCTGGGTCTTGTGCTCCCAGCTTACTTTTTTATGTTTGATTTACTTCTATCCATGATATATGCCATATAAATACAGTCTATATATCAATGTTATCTTGGTGAGATTTTGTGAAAAACAGGGTCCACCTCATGAAGGTACTCATCAAGACTTGAGGATGAATTCAATTTCAGCACTACTACTCTCCTTTGCTTGCTGACATTTCATCTCTCCATCAGGACCCCATGTTATCTGTTTTACTACCTTTTTACTGCCTAAATTGTTAGATTATTATTAATTATATTGCATACTACTCTGGTTCATACTTCTCTACATGCTTGCATTTATATTACCACTGTTGCATTGATAATGGTTAAAGAGTATTGCTTCTTTGATTGTTTTCCATTGTGTTACTGTTTTAACACTTTCAGCAAATCAAATCATTTTCTTTTCACCTCTGACTTTCACCACTCTGTACATTCCCCTCATGTTTCACTTCTCTTGGATTATTTTGCTCTTATCTGAGACTGCAACAAGAATTTCATTACCATACTGCTGAACTGATGGCATTCTGTCACACGTCTTCGTGATCTACATCATACCTCACATCACAGTACCTGAATTGTTTACACTTGCTAATGTTTGTTTTCATGCTGCCTGCGACTATTCTACATTTATTCATTGTAATTTTATTCATTAACAACCATTTGTAAACCCCAGTTCAGCATGAGAAGCAAAATAAAACAGTACCAATCTCTCATTCTTCTAAGTAAGCCTGGTCTTATCTTCTGGTGCAGTAACTGGAGTAGTGCACAAAGCTAGATGCTTAGGGTGACCAGTTTATGGATGAAAACCTGCTGAACACTCAGCAACAGCAACTGACTACTACAGGAGTGTAAACGGCAAGTACAGTGAGCCATACAAGATGCATATTGCTGCAGTTAGTAATGATATAGTACTTAATACTGGGCTTGTAAAAATATGGGAGTATGACTACACCAGGAAAATGCCTTGCACTTTATTGTAGTGTCTCTTATGTAAATCTCTGGGTCATGTAAAGCATAATAACCCTGTCATAGCCTAGTGTGGGAGTCCCCTGAGGGAGGGGTCTCTACCGGGCCAAATTGGTCCAAATGGCCTAAGTCTAGCCCTGTAACACACACACACACACACACACACACACACACACACACACACACACACACACACACACACACACACACACACACACATACTAAACTATGCAGATAGAAAAGTAGTTACTTATAACAAATATGTAACATAGTATCAATTTGACATTGCAGGTGCAATAGAAAAGAATTATGACCTTTGTCCTGCATAATGTGTAGTTTAATGTGTGGATGACTATGATACTGGCAACTGGGCAGAGAATCTTTCCTCACACAATATAAACCACTGCATTTGAACACTGCACCTCTTTTCTTCTCTTTAGCTTGTGAACATCATATCAATCCTCTTCTAAGTCAGTCATTAATAGTCTCAAAATCTCTTGTCAGTATCTATTCACTGATACATTCTGATTGATACTGCAAACAGAGTAATCATTCACACTTCCAAGAACTTAGCAGGTAACACTTCTCAGTGATAATCCTTGCAGAAGTAGGGTGTGTGAATGCAATAACGTAGGTCCTTACACTATGTTTACATCCCCTGCACTTTGTGCAGATTTTGGAATTCATGAATGCTAATGAGTTAATGCCTCATTTGCATATTCACACTGCTCTCATGTCTAAATCTGCACTATATCAAGGTAATCATGTAGGCAAGAAAATGTGTTTCATGGTATGGATACTGTTTATTCAATGGCCTGCATGCTGTTAATTGCTTGCAAAACATGTTTATAATATCACAACAAAATTGATGTACACTTAAGTTGCTATTCTTTACAAAATGCTGCATTCAAATGTTGTGATGGATTGTATTTCACAATACACCCATAGCTTAGTATATGCATTGTTAGTTCCTTGCTGGTGACATAGGCATGTATATCAGTTATTTGTTATATTACAACATTTATAAAAAATATAACATATTATGGAACATTTGCTATGATCATCTGACAAATTATTGCAGAAGAGTGTTGTATCAATTTTAGCAAGGTCAGGGGGCTGATGTTTGTAGTCCACAAATGAGTTAAACCTGTGATATATAACTGACTGTCCTCCACACAAGTGAACATCCAAGAACACTTTTACCCATTTAATCTGGAAAAGTGTACATTGGTTTGGTTAATGCTAAAATTCACTACTCACTTACACACCTGTTTTCCTCCTTCCATAACCTGTACACCTGATTTTATTTCCTTTACTTTTTTTTTGGGGGGGGGTTCACTTGTGTGCACTAATAATGTATTTTAATGTTGCTACTTTTTTGTATATTGATGCTGGTTTTGACATGGAGGACAACACCAGTAGGTATACTGCAGAACTTTCAAGTAGGCAATACAATTTCATAATTCATACTGACTTCTTTGGTGTTAGCCTTGCTGTCATGTATTCTACTTCACACTGCCCTGTGCTAATGATGGATGACTGTGCATTAGCATTTGCACATTTTTAATATAGTTATGGCTCCATATATGTGTGGGAAAGTAAAATGTTTGATATACATGATTGTGCAAAGTCCATAGGTGGATATTGCAGATATCACAGTCATACAATGTTACTGACATTACCGTACACAGGATCGATGTCTCATCTTAGGGACATATAACAACTTCTATACAGAACTAAGCAGTTATTTTTTAAACAGGTTACATTCCTACCTTGTGCCTCAGATGAGGGTGGAATGACTGCATATGTACTATACTGTTTCCATTTCTCCCTGGTTTTGCTGAACAATTTTCTGTGTTGTGCAGTCTATGATAAGTGAAATGAAGTCTAAACACTATTCTTCTTCTTGTCCAAGGACTGGCAGCAGCAGCTACAGCACCTTGATTTAAAGCCTGTTGCACATATAAGATAATGATAGCAGCAGCAACCCATTTTTTTCCAAGTATAATTGTACCTGTATTCTAAAGGGTTTTGGAGTTCCGGGCAAAAGTGAGCACTGAGTTTACATAATTGTTTTATTGCTTCCTGAATAGCTTTGCCATGTTGGATTGATTAATTATACTGTAATTCAGCTGTTTATGCTGTCAGCATATTCTGCTATATTCCTTTGTTTTGAAGCTCTACACTATGTGTACAGCTGTTTAATGAAAAACAAATAGCATACTATCATGTGCATGGTGGTCTGTCTACAAAATAGCAGCACTTAGTGTAGCAATTAATCAATTCAGCTTAATATTTCCTCACATAATATAAAATAACACATTTGAAGACTGCAGTTGTTTCTTCTCTTTATTTTGTAAACATTATTCTGTTATCTATGCTTCTCTAGCAAGACTGCTGTGTGATTTAACTTGTAGTTGATATTTGTGTGAATGAGTAATTTATTTCCTTATAATTGCAGACAAAATGTACTCAGAGACAGAAACTGTTGTCATAAACATTTCATATAAATGTTAGGAATGTTGCTCTCCCAAGTCAGTCAAAGTAGTAACTAGCTTTCTTGTAAGTGCCTACTACACCCTTGGTAAGTGTCCATCAGAAAGGACTGACTGTGGAAAACCTTATAGTTCCTGCATTCAGAGTAAACATCCACACTTGCAAGTAGTTAACAGGTAACATTTCTTAGGTCTTTCCTTGTAGGGGTAGAGCATGTGCATGCAGCCATATAGGTCCTTACACCATGTTTACATTCTCTGCACTAAGTGCAGATGGTAGAATTCATGAATGCTAATGAGTTATCACCTTATTTGCATATTCACATTGCTCAGAGGGATGAATCTGCACTATATCAAGGTAATCATGTGGGCAAGGAAATAGTATCATGGTAGGGGAGACTGTTTGGATCCAGAGAGTTGTATGATGCTATTTATTTGCAAAACCTGCTTCTAGTGTCACAACTAGCTTGATGCAAAAGTATGTTGCTGTTTTTTCACAAAGTGCCATGTTTTAACCTTACATTTTGCAACACACCCATAGTTTTGCTGTCTGCATTGTTTGTCCCTTCTTGGTGGCATAGGCATGTATATGAGTTATTTTTTCCATTCTCAATGTTTGTGAAGAATGTAACATGACACTATGAAAAATGTTCTATGCCCATTTAGCCAGTTATTGCAGAAGAGTGCTTTATTACTTACTAGCAAGATCAGGGGTTTAACATATGTAGTCCATGAAATGTGCTAGGCCTATGATATATAACTGACAGCCCTCCAAACAAGTGGACATCCAATAACAGTTTAGCCATTTGTAATGGAAAAATGTACATTACTCTGGTTAATCCTGCAGTGCCCTACTCATTTACACACGTGTTGTCCTCCTTACATGACGTGTATGCTCGCTTTTCATTTCCTTCACTTTTTTGGGCAGGGGTCTGTATTTACTTCTGTATGCTAATATTGAGCTTGAATTTTTTAATTAGTTTGTAGATGATGGATGCATGCATTCATACATACATATTTGTTTTCTTAATAATCACTTGTGTCTTAATTATGTGTTATACATTTCTTTTATTTTTCAACTTGTACAAGGCTATGGTACACAAGACATCTGCACACTATAAAATGTCATACAGTGCTGAAGAGAATGAAGTTATTATTCAGGCACTAAGTCAAGACAGCTCCTTCCTCTTAGAAAACAGGCAGAGGTGACAAGTACTCCTGTGATCATAATGGGGGCAGATGGGCAACTCTGTAAATGGTGTACCAGACCTTGACCATACATATCAGGAAATCTGAGCTATGCCAGTAACATAATAAAGTCTGTGATATGTAGGGCATGTGAAATTGGCCAAGATCATATGGCTATGGAGGTACTGCTGACAAACGCTCCAGTGACTGAAACTGAGGAGTTCATGTCCAATGTCAGGAGCAGCAGAGGGTTCACACAGATTCATTGATGCTATCTCTGCCATGGAGGACAACATCATTAATAATTCATATTCACTTCTTTGGTGTTAGGCTTGCCTTCATGTATATGTACCCATCACCACCACCCTATGTTAACAGTGATGACTGTGCCCTGCCCTTTGCTCAATTTTAATTTATTTACGGATACATATGTGAATGGGAAAGTGAAATGCTTAATGGTCATTACTGGACAAAATCCATCACTGGATATTACAGACATCAGTCATACAGTACTGCTGACATCACTGTTCACATGACAACTGTCTCATCTTAAGGACATATAACTACCTGCATATGGGACTATGCAGTTAGCTACTTTTTTTTTCAAACAAGTTTGACACTTACCTTGGGTGTCAGAATGCTGGCAGAAGAGGTTGCATATCTCCTATACTGTTACCCTGTCTACCCTGTATTGCTCTAGAATTTATGTGTCACGCAGTCCATACTAAGTCAAACAGAGTATTAAAACCTTCTTCTTATTGACAGATGTCTGGAAGCAGCAGCAGTTGCACCTTGAGTTAAAGTCCGTTCTATTTACAGGTTAATGATTGCAACAAACAACCCATTACATTTTTTTTCCTAAGTGTAATCATGGCTGTAATCCAAAGTGTTTTGGATTTCAAGGCAAATGGCAACACTGAGTATATATGATTGCTTTATATCTTTATAAATAGATATGCCATGCCAGATTTTTTAATTAGTATGTCATTCAGCTACCTATGCCAACATTAGCATATTCTACCATTTACCAGCACTACACTAAGTGTAGGGCCATTTAATGAATAAAAAATAGTACACTATCATGTGAGCAGCACAAATTAGTGCTGCATTGTGTGTGTGGCTCGCAATACCACATACATGATAGATGCACTTAGTGTAGCCATTCATGAATCCGGCCCTATGTCTTTTAGAAAAACATTAGGCAAGGTGAAACATAAGGCTTCTAATTTATCAACATATCAAGCCTGCTGCCATCATTTTATTTACATCAGATAATTAATCTTATATTAAATAAAAAGAAACCATCTAAATGAATATAACATTAAATAAAAAAGGAAGCTATCGGGCATGGTATACATTTGGCTATGGCTAGTAATTCAGCATAATTTGTTGAGTTGTCAAGAGTTTTTTATATGTTATTTTATCCTCAAACAGTTGTGTAAATAGATCCCTAAATGCTCACACATCCTCCAAGCACAAAGACATTTCTATGTTAGTAAAGATAAGACATATCTGCACTAGTACACCTTCATCTATCATACCTGATTATGGCAATCTCTCTCATTATTCTTCTTAATTCTACACTATATAAGCTTTTATTTCCCCAAATTCTCATGGAAGGTCATGTTCCATGACATTAGGATATTTAAAACTTCTGACAGGTTTGTCTTTGCATACCAGATTTGTTCATTTTATATTGCACTTTAAACTTAAAAAAAAACAAAACAAAAGAATGTTATTCAAGTGTTAAAGACACATGAAATGTGTCCTTTTCTTTATCACAAAGTAATTTTTGTCTCAAATATCATAAAATCATACTGCTTCTTTTGGCTTTTCCCAGTTAGGGGTCACCACAGCAGATCACCTGTCCACTCATGATTGGCAGTGGAGTTTTTTTATGGTGTTGAGTTGCCAGCCCGATGCATAACCTTCCACAGAAGGCACACACATGCACGCACTCACACCTAGGGCCAATTTAGAGTGTCCAATCCACCTACAGCATGTCTTTGGGAGGAAACTGGAGCACCCAGAGGAAACCCACGTGACCACAGGGAGGACATGTAGATTCCGCACAGAAGGCACCCCAGCCAAGGATCAACCAGAGAACATCTTGCTGTGAGGTGGCAATGCTAACCACTGCATCCCCACAGCTGCCATAAATATCATAAAAGCACACTAAAAAGGTTAAATAAAAAAGGAAAAACATTTATATCAGGATTTGTGGCAATCCCTCAGTGACTATCCACCAACACCTTCATGTATTGAAATTAGAAAGTTATTGATAACTTACATTTGAGATTATACCAAACCTCAGTTTGTCCTCATAGTTTCTCAGCTGCTGCATTTCATGAAAATGACTTCCAACTGCTTCATGTGTAAAGTTAGTCTTGAACCCTCATTCTGCATCTCCTAGAATTTGGTTAGTTACCCCTCTCTTCTTTCTTATTCCATTTTTGACTGATCTATAAATTTTACATACAAAACAATCACTATTAGATGTCCTTGCATTCACTGCTGCAGTATTCTTAACTATATGGGATTCCCTATCATGGAAGTCTGATGTCCGGCCAGTCTTCAGAGACTTTTGAATTTAAAAGGTATGCTGAATATCACCATATGTACCCTGCATAATGTAGGGCATAAAGATGATGTTCAGGCATAGCAAAATCAGAACTTCTTTGCCACCAGTCTGAACGTATCTTTTGCACTGTTGGTCTGTTTACCTGCATCCATTTTCTGCCAGTTGAACACATTTTTGTTATCCAGGGACTTCCTACACCTGTTTGTTGTTTTTTGAAAGATAGTGTGCAATTGGGGATTTTATTTTTTTCTTGTTTTTTGTGTTCCTTGAGGTTAATGTCATCCAAGAAGGGTAAATGCCAGCGTGGGCGACAGATTTCCCATAGAGACTGCCATGATAAGTGTCTTTTTTGCTTAGGCTCTTCTCATAACCATATGTCCTGTACTATTTGTCAGGAGTTTGTTCCAAAAACTCTTTACAGCAGACTTTCTTCCCTTTCCTTGTATCTTGAAAACAAGTGTCTTAGGCTACTCACTAAAGATACTATGGAATGAATCTCTTGCCCTGAGGGTCAGCCATTTAGGGAAGAAGAAGGTGAAAAAGGTAGGACCAGATTCTTCTACTGTCCATCATCTGCCAGGGGTTTCTTCTGAGGTCATTACAAACCTGGAGGCTCATTCGGCTGTGTTGTTTGATTTCTCTGCCATGACCATGTTGGAACCAATGAGGATCCGGCTGGCAGCAAGTCCAAAGAGGCTTTGTAGGTGTCCATCTCGGACATTCAGAGGAAACCACTTTGGATTTTTTCTCAGGAGGCTAGCTGTGGAAGAAGTTCCTGCTACGGGTCTCAACTGCCATCCTGGATCTCAGCCTTTACAGGACATTCCTTTAAAAAAGAAACAAAAAATTAAACATGTTTCTTCTGTTTGCAGGGATCCACAAAGTGAGTGGCAGGCTTTTTCTCAGGGGTTATTTTCTGCCTTAATGTCCTTAAAGCCTCCTCATGGGGTTTCAGTTCCTGCTCCTCTTTGGTCCTCTACTCCACTTAAAGGGCCTAAAGACCAGGATTCTTCTGAGGGTGGGTCGGATTCTGCTGACGAATCCCTAATTTATTCTACTCAAATTCTTTCTCATTTTGACTATGGGTCAGAGGAAGAGGAATCTATTAGTCCTGATATTCCTTTGGAGGAAATTTCCTTTAGGGACACACTCTCTAGGATGATGGATTTTTTTAAGTATGATTGCACTCAGGTCTCTGATATCCATAAAAGGTACTATGAGTTGTTGCAGTTGGACTCACCTAAGCCTGCAGCTATTCCTCCTGTCTTGGGTGTTTTACTGGGTGTTTTCTCCAATGCCTCTAAGATGTCTGACCCCCCACCCATTTATTTATTATTATTATTTTAACATTATTTTACCAGGATAAATCCAGCTGGACACAAAGTGTCCATTTTCAGTGGAGTTCTGGGGAGAAAAACTCCAAGGAAGTCAATACATGGTAATAAAAAAACTGGTATACAAGGTAAGAGAAACAAAGAAGTACAAGAACAATTTTGTAAAACAATAAGATACTCAGGAGTAGAACCCCTATTTGCAATATTTACAAAAAAAAGTACATATCAGGTGAGTATATCAGGTGAGAATATAGTGTATTCAATGGAGGCATACAGCGGGTCACTTATATGGAGTAGTGAGTCTTCAAGGGGGGTCTTTGCAGTTGCAGAGAGGGTTAGCATAGAGGTGTGAATTAAAAAGGTCTTTGAAAGTGCTTGTGTGACTTTGTAGCCTGAGTTCAGGTGGGAGGGTGTTCCATACTTTAGCAACATCATAAGAGAATAGGGCCTCCTCAGCGCTGTTATTGCATGGGTTGATTTCAATCAGGTTTTTCTTACATGAACGTAGTTCCCTTTTGGGGTTGTGAAAGTTTAGTATGTCAGCTAGGGCAGGGCTCTTTCCCAGATGAAAAAGAATTTGATGGGCTATGATCAGTTGGTGGTAGTGTAGGAGGTTTGGAAATTCTAACCAGTGCAGTTTAATTAGGGATTGGCAGTTGTGGGAACGTGATCTATTATTGGCAGTGAACCTTGCTATTTTATTGTAGCATGTGGATAGTTTGTTCAGGTTAGTTTTGTTAATGTTACATGCTCCCAAGAAGTCTGATAGATTTTATAGGGTTCCTGAGGATTGTTCTTTTTTATATAAATGTCATGCTACTAACCCTTCAGTAGTGTCTGTAACCTCTAATAAGCCATCTCAATTGCTTCCTTCATCCAAGTTAATGCCTTCTGACAAGGACAGCAGAACTATGGACAGGCTGGACAAAATGGTTTACACTTCTGCTACCCTAGCTTTTAGAGCAATTAATTATCAGACCCATATGTCTAGGTAAGTGTTGGCTCTTCTTTCTCAGGCCTGTCAACTTTTTTCTTTTTTACCAGACTCTTAGGGTAAAACTTCTGTTCTTTCCCTGCTAGGGATTTCCCCTCTAGTCATTCATCATTCTATTAAATGTAGTTATGATGTGGCAGATGCGTCTTCCAGGGCTGCTGTTTTTGCTTCAGTTATGAGGAGGTATTCTTGGTTTAGGCTTCATTCTCTACCTGATAATATTAAAACTAAGTTGGTGAATGCTCTTCTAGATTCTAAACATTTGTTTGGGAAAGCTGCTGCTGGTTTAAGTCCCTTCCAGATAAGGGTAAGGCCTTATGGGAAAGTAAACATGTGTTTGTTTCTCCTGTGCCTAAATGTCAGAGAAACTACCCTGCTAAGCTTGCCATTACTCATAGGCAATCACGTCCTTCTACTAAAGGTAAGAAGAGTGGTAAATGGAATCCTTCAACTACGGCTACTCAATTTTTGGGGACTGTGAAGCATTCTTTTCTGGACAAATCAGGCACTGTGTGACTATCCATCCTTTACCAGCCACATTCTTCTTTCTCTTCACCTCTCTCTTTCTCTTCTGGTTTGGCTTCAGATCACTCAGGATTCTTGGGTTCTGTCGATCATTTATCAAGGGTACTTCATAATGTGAAAATCCTGTCTTCCATTTAAAGGGAATTACTCAGCTTTCTTGGGACCATCTTATACAGGTACAGAAATGCACAGTGTTAAATTACTAATTTTGTTTCATTTAAGGTTATGACAACATAAACAATGTCACTGAAATTTCAGATTTATTTAATAATAAAGCTACAGCCTTTCCATGTCACTGTTGTACATTTCACACTTGCAAGAGTTTATTAGCAGGAAATGTTTGTTTCATGCAGAAGAATGTAAATAAAGTCATGGCAACAAGCAGTGCTATCAGATTATAGTTGTAATTTATGCAAATGTTATTTTAAGAACCTAATACTAAATACAATCAAGAACTTTAGCCACCCAGCCTTGTACAAGAGATGAAAATAAGAGGTTTAAAAAACCTAGCTATAAAAAGGACACTTCAACATTAAAGCAGACCTCCCTTTACCATATCAGTGACTGGGACAATGCAGAGTAAAATTTGGCAAGAACTGTGGTGCAGAAGTTGACTGTCTGTGTGTTTCAGTTATTTCTTAAATGTTTGTTTAAGTTAAAATGTGTGAGTTAAAACAAGTATGTATGTTTTCAGTTACATAACAGTACTAGTTCCAGTTTATGTTTCTATCTATGTTCAGGCAATACTGACAAAAAAATATTAATAGTTTAGTCTCCAGGATATAATAATAGATTTCAGTTTATCTGTGTTCAGGTAACACTGTCAAAATGTTCTCATGTTTTCAGACAATTGTACAATAGTACTAGTTTTCAGTTTATCTATGTTCAGACAATACTGACAGGAAAAGGCACTAATAGTTTGTTTTTCAGAATATAACGTGCCAGTATTCAGTTATGCTTTTATTTCTGTTCAGTTAACACTGGCAAAATATATTTTTAGTATTAGTCTAGTTAGCTTCAAGAATATACACAACTATTTTAAATGCTCAGTATAAATATGTATCATGCTAATGTGAATTTCAGTCAAGATTCAGAATATGACACTCATACTCAGTTATGCATGCTCAGTACAGTACATTTCAGTCAAATTTCAGAATATAAGAATAATATTCAGTTACTTTATATTTTTCAGTTAGTTTTAAGGGTAAAGTGACAGAATTATTTCTAACAGGCTTATTACATCACACATTTCTACTACATCATTCTTCACATTATTCTGTCATTAGTTTTAAAGGTAAAGTGACAGAATTACATTATTCAGTCATTAGTTAAGGGTAAAGTGACACAATTATTTGTAACAGGCTTATTATTTCATATATTTCTACTACATCATCATTCACATTATTTGAGTGACATAATTATTTATTACAGGCTTACTAAGATAAGTTATCTAAAGAATAGGTAGTAATAGTCATTTAATATACTCAAGGCATAACAGGGCAGGCTTAATTTGTTATTTATGTTACAGATTACAATGCACTTTACATAATTACTGTACATTAGTCAGAAAATGCAAAAATATAGACCTGAAATACAGAAAGTACAGGTTTTAGTAAACTATTATAGCTCATAAATATTCATAGAATATTTCAGACACAAATTAAGAGGCAGACATCTATTACACAACATAATAAGTTAAAAAACTAAGTAGCGTTATTAGCAAATCTAGATGAGAATTTATAGACACAAGTTAATACAATATATGGTAATTATACTTCAAGGCCAATTATAAAGTTATCCCCTTAGTGCTGATTTCAACTAGTCTTCAGAAAATAGCCAACATGATTGATAGGCTATACAATAAAAAAGAAAATGGATTAAACAGTACAGTCCCCCAGATTCAGCAAGCCCTGATCTGCGTGCATGATTAGTGTAAAAGGTAATGTTGGCAATATGGCGGCCGAGCGATCCACGTACATGCTCGTCTAACATGCACGAGCGTTCTTGCACTAGTCCTGAATGTTCCCAGCCCCTGTGTGCAAATTACCCAATTTGCAGGTGAAAACCATGCAAATGAGGTAAATCTGCTATCCAGGAAGCTGGAATCAGGCTGTGCAGGACTAGCGTAATCTGCAGAAATGTACTCGGTTAGTAACCGAATACATTTCTGCAAAATCCAAAATGGAGACATGACAGCTCCAAATAAAGGCTGCATATCATTGAGGAAGCATGCCAATGGCCACGTATAAGGCCACTGGCATTGCAAACAATACAAAAAGTAAAAAATGCAACTTTTATTTTATTTTCGCCGATCTTGGCTGTTTAAGCATAGGGCAGCGGTGTGCAAATGGGATCGGTGGGAAAATAAGAAAACAAACCTAAAACAAGCATTCTAACTAAAATCAGTATTCTGCCATGCAAGTCAATGGCAGGCAAAAGACAACCTGGCCAGTGTATAGTGTTTGCTAAGGGGGGAGGCTCAGTGTGGCACATGTAACTATGCATTAGTAGGCAATTCTATGCAAATGAGGGGAAGGATAGTGAATCCCAGTTTTCCCCAGCATGTGAGGCAGGTCCCAACAGTGTAAGATTAGGAATAGCTGAGTGCAAGACTAGGAGGTAGATGACATCATGAGTGGGTGTGTCAGGCATACTGTAAGTGGATTGGAGCCCTGTGGCTCAGGTTTGCTCCTAGCTTAGCACAGCTAAGGTAGGGGGTGTGTCTAAACCTGCCTAGCACTCTTTACAAAATGTAAGCAGATGTGCGTGTCACACACCGGGTTTTACAGGAAGAAAAAAGAAGTTAAACCAGGAAATAGCAACAGTGTGCACATTTGAGTACTCTGTTTGTGCGGTGCACCCCCAGGCTTAAACAGAAGGGAATGGGAAGGGAAAACAGCAGTAGGAAGGAAATCAAGGAGTACTAGCTTAGCTGCCAGGTGAAATGTATCAGAACTAGACAATTACACAGGCAGCAGACCAGCCCAGCTGAGAACACTACTATAAACTATGCAAACACCTACCCCTCTGGTGTTTCCCACACTATGCACCACCGGTGTAAACAAGTGGGGAAACTTTAACACTCACAACAGCAAAATGTTAGGGGTTGCAATAGCTATCATACAACTTGTGGAAGAGACTGAGGGTAGTGAGGATGTGAATGCTGCCGACCAACCCACAGTGAAGAGACAGAGAAGAGTGTACAGACCCAGGGTAACCTACCAAGGGCTACATGAGCTGGAGATAGTGGAGCACTATAGGATGGACAGGGACCTCCTACAGCAAATTGTTGAGCTGTGCCAGCCACACCTCACACACAGAACTAACAGAGGGGAACCCATCTCAGTGGATAGCAAGGTATGTGTAGGCCTAAGAATACTAGCTACAGGTACCTTCCAAAGGCCAACTGGGGATATGATAGGGATTTCACAGGCATCAGCATCCAGGGTACTCCACTAGTTCCTGGATGCCATGTAGGCATATGTCGGTGAACACGTATATTTCCTCATCACCATGAGGCGTTGGCTAGCAATATGCATCACTTCTTCCAAATAGCAGAATACCATGAGGTAGTGGGTGCAATAGACTGCACACACATACACATCAAAGCACCAACCAGTGAGTGGGGTAGGGTCTACATCAACCACAAGGGCTTTCCCTCCATCAACTGCCAGGTCATGTGTGATGCCCACGGCATAATAATGAATGTGTGTGCTGGCTGCCCTGGAAGCTATCTGGATTCCCACATCTGGCATCTGTCACAGCTGTACCAGAGATTTGCCAATGGGGGCATCCCACGTGGTCACCTAGTGGGGGATGCTGGATATGCACTGGAGCCGTGGCTGATGACACCCATCAGAAATGCACACACACCTGAACAAGAACTCCATAATGAGCTAATGCACAAACAAGAATCATGACAGAGCATGTGTTTGGGATGCTCAAGTCACGGTTCCAGTGCCTGGACACATCCGATGGAGCCTTACAGTACTCACCATCTACATGTACCCAAATTGTCCTTCTATGTGCCATGCTACACAATATGATCCTGCAGAAACAGCTGCAACAAGAACAGCATGGGGCAGGGCCACACAGCCCCACCATTGCCAAGGCCTGCACAGGCACAGAGTGACTCTGAGGAGGAACAACTTGAGCCTGCCCCAGTAGGCAGAAGGAGGCATGCCCAGTATGCCCTGGCCTTGGCAAAGAGGCAACGCATAGCACATACACTGACACTGGAGGGACCCAAGGAATAACACCTCTCTCTGACTCTCACATACAGTAAAAGGGATGACAAACATTACACTACCTGTGCCTAATCATGTGTATGGAGTGTACTATGTGCATCCAACATAGGCAGCCCTGCAGCACCACCCTCAATAGTGGGACACCCACAAGGTAAGTGACTCATACATGCCAGTCGGGGGGGGGGTCACATACCCAACAACAGTCATAGCCAGCAGGACAGGTGTAGACAAACACAGACAAATGCTGTACTATGGCCTCTGAATGAGGGCTGTGGCTAACCTCCCCCCAGGCCTACACAGCCAGACTATAGCAGACCAGGCAGTGGGATGTCAGTTGTGAATGCTAGGAAGTCAGAAACTAATATGTAGGTAATTAAACTCTAAGAACTGTAGTACACTGGTATGCCTTTAGCCAGCGCAATAGGTAAGACTACAGACTGAAATGGAGTACCTGACATACCAGTACAGTCCTAGAAAATGTGTACAAGTGTCAGGTGTATCCCCCTCATGCTACATAGACATATAGTAACAGTCAGGTGTGCCCCCCCCAATCCTGTGTAGAAATGTAGAAATAGTCAGGTGTGCCCTCCCCATCCTACATAAAAATATAGTAACAGTCAGGTGTGCCCCCCAAAAATTTAGAACTAGTCAGGTGCTCCCCCCACTATGCAGAAATGTAGCAACAGTCAGTGCCAAATGAACAATGGATACCCTGCAGACACAGCATGCTACCTGTTGGTGTACAACACAAAGATCAGCACTGCAGTACAAACTACCTGGACTTGATCCACACATGCAATACAGACGGCCATACAGGGCATGCTCATACACTAGAGAAATGAAGGCAATGTCAGTCAACAACATACTGAAAGGTCATACTTGGCATGCTCAAACACTTAAACACATGAAGGCCATGTCTGCAAACACCAGTGGACCACACATATCAAGCAGTTGCAGTTGTTAGTGCAGACACTTGTCAGTATGCACCACTCATGCCTTGCACACACAGTGGATAGGAATAGAGACATATATGTAAGGACAACACACTATAATAAGCCAAAGGTAGATGGATGTAGATGTGTGAAAGAGGGTGACCGTGACAAGGCGCCATCCAGGCCTATCCCACCCAGCACACAGCCAAAGGGCCCCAAACACATGAGGTGCAGATGTCACTCATTGCAGATACTAACGACCAGTACCTCTCAGCATCACAGACAATGTGGTGCACGTGTCAGCTGTGCAACATGACTGTACAAGGAAGTAGTCATCTAGTAGCTGTATGCATGTACTTGTGACATATGACCCCATGTGTGGCTGCATGTGGTGTGTCAACCCCTAGATGAATGGGTTATGGCCCATGCACACACTGCCCTTCCCATAGCCCTACTATGACAAGCCTGCTGAGGTCATCCAATGTGAAATGCACATTTGGAAGAGTTGTAGCCCAGCAATCTCTGTGGCGTGTACTGCTGTAGTGTGATAAACTAGTTAGGTAGGAATTCTAACCCCAGACTTGGCAACTGTGTGTGTGTGTGTGTGTGTGTGTGTGTGTGTGTGTGTGTGTGTGTGTGTGTGTGTGTGTGTGTGTGTGTGTGTGTGTGTGTGTGTGTGTGTGTGTGTGCATGTGTACATGTCTGTCTGTCTCTGACTGTGTATAGAGCAATGTTTTTTAGGCTACTCACACGCCTTACAATTCAGATACTCAACTTTGGCAAGGCTGCTGATGTCACCCACCTAGAAATACACCTCTGGGAAAGTTGTAGCCCAGTAAACTCCATAGCATGCCCTATATCTGTGTACTGCTATAGCTGTGATGAAGTAGTTAGGTGGGAGTTTTAACCCCAGAGTTGCCAACTGTGTTTGTGTGCATGTCTGACTGTGTAAAGAGCAATGCTTTTAGGGTACTCACACTCCTTACAATTCATATGCCTAACTTTGGCAAAGCTGCTGATATCACCCACCTAGAAATACACCTCTGGGAAGGTTGTAGCTCAATAATCTCTGTAGCGCATCCTGTAACTGTGTACTGCTGTAGTGTGATAAAGTAGTTTGGTAGGAGGTCAAACCCCAGACTTGGCAACTGTGTGTCAGTCAGTGTATGCATTTGTGTGTGTTTCTGACTGTAGAGAGCAATACTTTTTAGGGTACTCACACTTCTTACAAGTCATATACCCAACTTTGGCAAGGCTGCTGATGTCACCCACCTAGAAATACACCTCTGGGAAGAGTGTAGCCCAGTAATCTCCGTAGTGCATCCTGTAACTGTGTACTGCTGTAGTGTGATAAATTAGTTAGATAGGAGGTCAAACCCCAGACTTGGCAATTGTGTGTGCATGAGTCTGTTTGTGCATTTGTATTTGTGCATCTGACTGTGTAGAGAGCAATGCTTTTAAGGGTACTCACACTCCTTACAACTCATATACCCAACTTTGGCAAGACTGCTGATGTCACCCACCCAGAAATAAACCTCTGGGAAGGGTGTAGCCCAGTAATCTCCTTAGTGCATCCTGTAACTGCATACCACTGTAGTGTGTTAAAGTAGTTAGGTAGGAGGTCAAACCCCAGACTTGCCAACTGTGTGTGTGTGTGTGTGTGTGTGTGTGTGTGTGTGTGTGTGTGTGTGTGTGTGTGTGTGTGTGTGTGTGTGCATGTCTATCTGTCTCTGACTGTGTAGAGAGCAATGCTTTTTAGGGTACTCACACTCCTTACAATTCATATACCAAATTTTGGCAAGGCTGGTGATGTCACCCACCTAGAAATACACCTCTGGGGGAAGGTTGTAGACCAGTAATCTCCATAGTGCATCCTGTAACTGTGTACTGCTGTAGTGTGATAAATTAGTTAGATAGGAGGTCAAACCCCAGACTTGGCAATTGTGTGTGCATGAGTCTGTTTGTGCATTTGTGTTTGTGCATCTGACTGTGTAGAGAGCAATGCTTTTTAGGGTACTCATACTCCTTACAAGTCATATACCCAACATTGGCAAGGCTGCTGATGTCACCCACCTAGAAATACACCTCTGGGAAGGGTGTAGTCCAGTAATCTCCTTAGTGCATCCTATAACTGAGTATTGCTGTAGTATGATAAAGTAGTTAGGTAGGCGATCAAACCCACGACTTGCCATGTGTGAGTGTGTGTGTGTGTGTGTGTGTGTGTGTGTGTGTGTGTGTGTGTGTGTGTGTGTGTGTGTATGTGTGTGTGTATGTGTACATGTCTGTCTGTCTCTGACTGTGCAGAGAGCAATGCTTTTTAGGGTACTCACACTCCTTACAATTCATATACCAAACTTTGGCAAGGCTGGTGATGTCACCCACCTAGAAATACACCTCTGGGGGAAGGTTGTAGACCAGTAATCTCTGTAGCGCATCCTGTAGCTGTGTAGTGTGAATTAGAACTGTGGTAGGTTTCCATCCCCCACCATGGCAGTTCTGGATGTTATGTGTGTGTCACTGTCTGTGTAGGGAGCAGTGCATTTTAGGCTAGTCACACACAGTACATTTCAAATGCCCTACTTTGGCAATCCTGCTGATGTCATTCATTGTGAAATACACCTTTGGGGAAGATGGTCTCAAGTAATCCCCGTGGTGTGTTCTATAACAGCTCCATGCTGTAGTGTGATATAGACATCTGTTTGGGGTTCTATACCCACACATGTTGGTTGTGGATGTTTTGTTTATGTGTCATTGTCTGTGTAGGGAGCAATGCACGTTAGGCTAGTCACACACACAGTACATTTCAAATGCCCTACTTTGGCAATCCTGCTGATGTCATTCATTGTGAAATACACCTTTGGGGAAGGAGTTCTCTAGTAATCCCCATGGTGCATCCTATAATAGCTCCCTGCTGTAGAGTGATATAGACCTCTGTTAGGGGTTCTACACCCACACATGTCAGTCATGGATGTTTTGTGTGTCACTGTCTGTGTAGGGAGCAATGCATTTTAGGCTATTCACTTGCAGTAAATTTCAAATGCCCTGCTTTGGCAATCCTGCTGATGTCAGCCATTGTAAAATATACCTTTGGGGAAGGAGTACTCCAGTAATGTATGTGGCATGTGCTATAACTGCATAGTGCTGTAGTGTAATAAACTTGTTAGATAGGGGTTCTACTCCCAGCTATGACATGTGTGTGTCTGTCTGTACCTCATATCCCCTGTGTAGTGGTGGTTGTGAGTGTGTGACACCTGTGGCCAATGGGGAGCAAGTTTTGCATATTTCTTATATGGTGGCCCTATTATATATCACAATGTCCACTGTACAGGGATAACAGATGTGAAATAGCTGAGAGGCTGGTGTGCAAAGCCATACCCATACATGTGACATCAAGGCCAGGCAATCACAGATAGCAACCCCAGTATTACCCAGAGCACACTCACAACCCATGTCTCATACACACACATGCCTAGGCAACAGCCAATCTGTGGGTAGTACAGTGCATATTGGCCACTGATAGTAACTATGGAGTGATAGCAGTGGACTACAGAGGGCATGTCACCCTGTCCATCTGTCCAATATGCACGTACGTGCAGACAATGCACCGCGTCCATGTTCCCTAATGGACACCTGCACCACAACAGACATACCATGCTTGACAACAAGCCCTATATGGACAGATGCCACTGACACCAGGGAATGCTGTTAGCATGTTCTCAATGTAGGTGCAGGGTAAACCTGCTGGCCATTACCAGTTCCCGCCACAGGTGGGCAAGACTGGCACATCTGATAATAATTTGTGTTCACAACATGGGCCATACACCCCAGGTACAGTTCCACATGTCAATGTACATGCATGTGGGAGGTGTGCATATCCCAGACACTGTCCATGTCATGGACTAAGGAACACATACATGGCAAGCGATGTACAGCATTGGCCACACACAATAGTCACCCAGGTGACTGGATTGGGGATACAATACACACCTGTGTGGGCAAATGCAGACACTACAGCCCTGAGCCACAATGCATACCATCGTCATGTGGCCTGATGCCAAGGTATACACATCGCCTAGCATTGTACAGCCATCTGGCACAGTCAACCACCACACACCTATGCAGACATGCACCCATGCATGTCAATACTGGCACCCTGTGTGTTTGTGTGTGTGTTGTATGGTGTGTATGTTCACATCCACACCCCCTACAACCCCCATGGGCATACTGAAGCATGCTGTCTGATGTCAGACACCTCACCATACCCTTTGCTCATACAACTCATGTATGACCCATGTGGTGCATGTCATACTTGCACAGTGATGAATTGTGGCAATCCCACTACTGATGAGTTGTACTCCTGGCCCTGCCACGTGTGTCACTGTGTGTGTGTCCCTGTGAGAGTGTGGCTGTGTTGACGCTGGCACCTGTTCATACAGACAGGCATGTGTACGTCACCTACCATATAGCTACCATATCCCTGTTGCAGATGTCACTCACCATCACATATATATTCTGCGTGCTCCACAACAGGTACCCATGTGGTATCCAGTAACTGCTTCGAACTGTGATAGCACTATGTAGTTATCAGGGGTTTGATACTCTGTGTTGTTAGGTGTGTGGCACAAACATGTTTCAGTTTTACTCTCCCACCCCTCCCTGACATGTCTTTGCCTCTGTCTGCCTCTCCCACCCCTTCTCTGGTGGATGTGGAGACCTATATCTGCTTTGCTTAGGTAACAGCATGTGTATTTTAAGTGATGCTCTTAATCAGCTGATTGCCTCTGCATGAATTGCAGACCTCCCCCTAACTGACTGCATGTGAAACAGCTGTGGTAACATTCCCATAGCCAGTTGCATGGAAACACACTCCAATATCTAGGAACATCATGGTGGTGTTGGCCATTTTCATTCACTGTGAGCAGGAATTAGATCTGTCATGTGGCAAACAGCATCTCAGATGGATTGGGGATTTACCTCTAACAACATACATTGTGGAAAGAGGGCAACAAACAGGAGGGGGATGTGCCTGACCTGACTACAGACTGCAAGTGCTTCTATACTGCATTTGGAGTAATGTTGGTTTAACAGTGTTTGTGTGGATATGACTGTCCTACATGTCTCAATACCTACCATGTCAGTTCCATGTTTATGAGGAATCCTCATCTGCAGGGTCATCTGCAGATTGGCAGTGTTGTGTCTTTGGTTTCATGTGTTACCCATGGAGCATCTATCTGTGGACTGCAGAAGGTTGTGTGAGGATTGCAGTCTGTAGATGGTGAAAGCCGTGATAGCTACTGATGTCATATCCCTCATAGGACATATGTTGCAACAAACCCTGTTACAACAGTAAATGTATGCGGTTATCACAGCAACATGACAATATTGGCCCTGTGTATGTGCTTCCAGCCACACCTCTGTCAAACTTTGTACATATGTCGTGCATGACGTGGTGCATATGTGCTGTACACCATAATTAGTGCCATTATATCTGATAACAAGCCAGTGATATATCCAACTGCTACACATGTTTACCTACATTTACCTACAAAACGGAGTCTACAGGACTGCAATTGGTCACCATAACAAAATCAGTTTCTCTCAGCATTTAAGCAGAGTAGGTTGCACGCAAAAAATCATTTGTTAAGCTTTCACTTACAGTGCTGTGTAATTAAGCAGGTCACCATTTTGGTCAGCCATAGGGCTCTTTTTTCTACTTGAGTGTTTGCCTCCTTCCCCTGTAACTTAAGTAAACTAACTCTTACATTAAGAGCTATAATACTTACTTTATAGCATTAGGACACCTTAGGAAACCTTGTAAACTGCAAGTGCTGAGTGCATATTTTAGGTCCTTACATTCAACTTATCTCTGGTGTGGTGTCTTGAGTCAATCAGGGTATTCCCTGTAACCACTCCTACTGCCTTCTCTTTTCCCCCACCCCCTCTTTCCTCAAACAGGTTAAACTGCTACAATTCAGTACAGGCATCATTTTCAAATTTAAGTGCGTAGGATTTCCCTCTCCCTCTCTCGCCCCCCTTGGCTGACCTGATGTGACTCAGTGTAAGTTTCTTCATTGTATGGATCTTTTACTGCTTTTTGTGTAACTGAATGACCTGCTGCTAAATTCTGATTCTTCACAGACTGTCCTATTTTTTTTTTTATTTTTGCAGAGGCTCTATAAGTAGCTAGTGACTTTACTGAATTTATGTGGTAATATTTGTGTTTAAACTGAACCTGTACCTAGAGAAAGTGTATAATCACAGCTCCTACTTGCTGCATGTGTTTTTAATGTTTAAATTGCACACACACACACATTGAAGAAGTGTTTTTATGACCTGAATAACTTGGGCTAGCTATACCTGAAGTGCTTTTACTGGCAATTTTCCAGTTGTACAATTGTGAACAATTGATTTAGTTTTTCTGGTATATCTTTAAAATCTGGCAAGTGTTTATTTACTGCATTGCTCTCTTGCTTAGGTTTCTTAGCTATAAATCTTAGTTCATTCTGAAGTGTGCTACTTTACCCCCCCCCACCCTCAGACCTTTCTGAATGTATTATTATAAAATAACTGCCTGTTGTTGCCTTCATGCTTACCCGAGAATCTCTGCTTTTCTCTTTTCCTAATTGAACTCTACATTTACCTACAAAACGGAGTCTACAGGACTGCAATTGGTCACCATAATAAAATCAGTTTCTCTCAGTATTTAAGCAGAGTAGGTTGCACACAAAAAGCATTTGTTAAGCTTTCACTTACAGTGCTGTGTAATTAAGCAGGTCACCATTTTGGTCAGCCATAGGGCTCTTTTTTCTACTTGAGTGTTTGCCTCCTTCACCTGTAACTTAAGTAAACTGACTCTTACATTAAGAGCTATAATACTTAGCTTATAGCTTTAGGACACCTTAGGAAACCTTGTAAACTGCAATAGCCGGAGTCTACAGGACTGCAATTGGTCACCATAACAAAATCAGTTTCTATCAGTATTTAAGCAGAGTAGGTTACACACAAAAAGCATTTGTTAAGCTTTCACTTACAGTGCTGTGTAATTAAGCAGGTCACCATTTTGGCCAGCCATAGGGCTCTTTTTTCTAGTTGAGTGTTTGCCTCCTTCCCCTGTAATGTAAGTAAACTGACTGTTACATTAAGAGCTATAATACTTACCTTATAGCTTTAGGACACCTTAGGAAACCTTGTAGACTGCAACAGCCCCACAACGTTCGCCCTCACTATGCTCGGGCTTTCTTCGCTCCCCTCCCTGCCCCCAATTACCTCCCGCCCCCAGTACCTCTAAATTTAAAGTACTATAGCCGCTCTCCCACTTTCTAGATCCTATCTGCTGTCATCTGGGATAATTCCTCCCACCCCCATTCTTCTACCTACATTTTAATAGCACCTATTAGCTTTCATCTGGCATTCTCCTATCCCCCGTCCAGTGCCTTTACCACACCACTCTATCATCTGGTGTTGCATCACCAGGTAAAACAGTTCCTTAACTCACTAGCTGAATCACAAATAATGATATACTCCTCTTTACTACCCCCTCTTGTTTGCACCATACCTCCTTACCTTGTATGAAAACCAGTTTCTCACAAGATTTCAGGTCCCAAAAGGCCATACTATCACCCCAGCTGTACGTCCTCCCACCTTTAACCATACTTACAGTACCAGGTCTTATCCAACATCTTGTTCAGTCTATCAACATCTCAACCCCAGGCACATTAGCTCTAGAACCAAATACTACCACAAACTAATAAACAAATTCCTGAAGTTCATCATCAAGTATACACTTAACCTAATACTTGTTGATGATATTCACCCCAACCCTGGCCCACCCACTTCGGATACGCATACCGCCTCTACTTGCAATCTAAGCTACAAACCTACAATTAATAGGCCAACTCACTCTCTCCTAGCCTGTCATCTCAATATTAGAAGCATTAATAACAAGGTACATGAATTGCATGCCCTTCTTGATGTCCACTCCACTGAGATTCTGTTTATCTGAAACCTGGTTAAAACCTAACACTACAGACAATGAAGTGCTACCACCTGGGTACAACATACACAGTCTGGATCATGCTTCCAGGAAGGGGTGGGGTGGGGTAGCTGTACTCTATAACTCTGAGTTGAATGTCACCATAGATGTAATACAACCACCTCAGATTAATAACTCAGAGATTCTTGCCACTAAATTGCAACTTAATAAAAATAAATGCATTAATATAATCTGTATGTAAATTCCCCAGGTAACAATATATCGTCACTTGAAGATATCCTGCACTGGCTATCATGTCACTACCCCCAAGAAACCCTATTACTTGGAGACTTTAACATAGACTGAGGCACCTGTTCCTCAGAATCCCCAACCACCCATATTAACCTGTATGCATTTAGACAAATCATATTCACCCCTACCAGGATAGGTAAACCCAACCAAAAAGAAAGCATACTTGACTGGGTACTCATAAATAGTCACCCCCAACTGTACACCTCTGGTACTATCCCTGATGGCCTAAGCGATCACCTTCTCACATATGTAATTAAGCACAAAGCAATTAATTCCCAACAACCCTTACTCAGAAAGGTTAGAAACAATAAAAACTTTGACCCTGCCAAATTCCAACAAGAACTAAACTCATGTAATTGGTCTATTTTAAAACACCTCCCCTTAGAGGAAGCAGTAGCATACTTTAACAACAAATTCCTTGAGATCCTTGATTTGCATGCACCTGTTCGTTCAAAAAGAACAAGGGCAAAAACTGCGCCATGGCTTTCTAAAGAGTCTAAACTCAAAATTACCCTTAGAAACAAAGCATGGGCTTTATGGCATTCTTCTAAAGACCCCCAAGATCACATTAAATACAGGCAATCCAGGAACAAAACTAAAAAATCAATTTTACAAGACAAAAAACAATACTATTGTAATTTACAGACAGTAAATTAAAATAACCCCCAGATGTTTTGGGCAGGTTTAAATAATCTACTGCATCCTGGATAAACTTCAACCCCAATCCCTGCTGCTACTATTGATAAAACCCCTGAAGATGTTTCTGACAGTTTTAACCAATTCTTTACTGAGACAATTCAAGCCCTAGCTAGCCAACTACATTCTAGCTCCCCGGGTCCTGAAAGTACCACCCCTAGAAACCTACTCGTGTTCAGCTTCCAACCAGTCGCTACTTCACTTATCCATACCTTGATAACAAAAATTAAAACCCACTACACTTTCTGCTGATCAACTCCCTTCCGAGTACCTACAAAAATCAGCTGATGTTATTGCTAACCCTGTCTCAATACTAATCAATCGAACCATAGTAGAAGCTAAAATTTCCACCATCTGGAAAATATCCTATGTAATCCCACTTCACAAAGGAGGCAGCTCTACTGAATTCTCCAATTATAGGCCAATAGCTATACTCTCTCCACTTGCAAAGATTATGGAAAAATGTATTCATAGACAACTCCTGCACCACCTAATCCAGAATCACCTTATGGCAGACACTCAGCATGGCTTCCGTCCTCATCACAGCACTACTTCAGCCCTCCTAGCCTTTACCAACATCATAAACCATAATTGCAATAATAATTATATATCCTCAGCCCTCTTCTTGGATCTTTCCAAGGCATTCGATATGGTTGATCACCAACTTTTAATCTACACCCTGCAAAAATTCTGTCTAGATACTAGAGCCATTTAATGGTTTCAATCCTACCTGAATGATCGACAGCAGGCTGTCCTCCGGCAGAACAAACTCTCTAATCTTCTACCTAACACCCTTGGAGTACCACAAGGTTCTATACTAGGGCCCTTGTTGTTCTCCATCTTCATTAATGACCTTTATACTGTCATCCCAAAAGTCAGCTGTATCCAATATGCTGATGACTCTACTCTGATTTGCTCAGCCACATCTCTATCAGAGTTATGGTCAGCTACCCAGACCACCTTTAATACAATAGAAAACTGGCTTTCTGAAAGTTGTCTGATCCTAAATCCCAAAAAAACTAAAATGCTGTTATTTTCACCAACATGTAGGTCTATTGCTTTCACCTTTACCATAAATTCAAATGATGACACAATAATCTCCCCTGACCCCTCTACAAAACTATTAGGTGTCATCATAGATAATAATCTAAAATTCAAGCCTACATGTTAACCAAACTATCAAAACCATCAATAAAAAACTAGGGTAACTTTATAGAATAAAAGCCTTCCTAACCCCTCCAGCTAAAATTGCCATAGCTCGCTCTCACCTTCTTTCAACCCTTCTGTATGTATCTCCTCTACCCTCGAAATTAAACAAGACTATCCTTAACAAACTCTCAATTTGCTACAACCACATTGCCAGGTTTGCCACTGGGCTGCCTTTAAGGACACATCATTGCATCAATCTATATCAGCTTGGGTGGCTTGAACTACCCAGTCTAATCCAGTATAACCAACTGATTATGGCCTATAAAATCCTCTATAATCCGGACAATACTGCTGCACTTAAAAATATTATCACCCCCTATAACAATCCTAGACCGCTTTGATCCTCTAACAAACTACTAATTCAGACTAGCAAAATTAATAACACAACCGGTGACTCTCTCTTTGCAAACTCTGTAAGTAGACCCTGGAATTCTCTTCCAGCTGATATTACCTTACTTTCCACCTTAGGTCAATTTAAAACTAGACTCAAACAACATTTGGCACTTAACTGGCTATGTCAATGTATCAAGCCTGGCTAACTCTCTCTAGAATGTGTAAAAATCTGTTAACCATTTTACTGTGTAGTTTAATTTAATCCTGACTTACGCTCGGGATTAACTGTAACCTGTGGAACTTGTTTAACTTGCTTACTTGTGTAATCACTGTAAATAGTCTATTTGTAATATGATATGATATATATAGGTATTATGTAATGCTGTATCTGCTTACCCTTGGAGCTTTTCTCCCCGGGCCTCCACTGAAAATGGACATGCATCCAGTTGGACAATCCTGGTCAACAAATGTAAAATAAATAAAATAAAAATAAAATAAATGTTATGTACAGTAGGGGTTATATTTCATGACATAACCTGGACATTCTGTGGATGTTTGTACAGTATCGAGGTCTGTGTACTTATGGTGAATGTCAACAGTGTGTGTATTGTTAATATGTACTTTAGCCTGTGTACAGACTGTGGTAGATGTCATTGTTCTAGTTCCCCTCCTATCTGATGTTACATGCTGCTCCACTGTATGGTACTGTATTGATGTACATGTTTGTAGGGCCATATACACGTGTGTCCCATATCAGAGTCAGCCATCAGACCAAACTGTATAGCAACCCGGTATATGTAGGGTCAGTCTGTGAGTGGCACATATGAGGATGGTGTAGAACAGATAGTCATTATACTGTAATATTATGCTAGCTTACCATATGTGGCTGTGGCTGTGTTCACATTGGTTCTGGTTATGCACTTTCACACAGGTGTATCTTACCCTGTGCTGTGACATGCCTGTTGAGCCTGCTATATATGCAGGTACATGTGCATGCTCCCACAGGAGATGTAGGCCAGTGTTCAGCCAGTCTCCCTGCAGCCTACACAGTGCATTGTTACATGCCTAGCAGCTTAGTGTACTTACCCAGTGAGATGTCATGTGCAGATACTTGTCAGATGTACTGCTGCCAGGCCTCCCTTAACAGTCATGTATGTCAGACAGAGCAGTGGGATGCTGTACAGATGTATGTCAATATCTAGTGGGTAGTATGTGGCCATGGCACCCCTATACCAGCGATCATTATGTGTCGGACAAGACAGGGGTGTGTAAATGCATAACCTATGGTGGCAAATGTATGACAGTCGTTATGTGTTATACCCATCTACATGGCTGTGTACATCCATATTGTCAGGCATGGTACACATGTTTTGCACTAAGGGCTTAAGTGTATACCTCTGGACTGTACAGAGTGTGTCAGAATTACCACATATATTGGCCAATATCTCTGCTGCAGTCCAAAGCGGCATTAAGTACTAGGAGCGGTACTGTACAATTATGTCCTTAAGATGCCTGTCAGTAGCCAATGGCACACATGTTATAAGCAGATGTGACCTCCCACACACACCATGTCTGTAAAGACAATCCCAATGAGAGTAGCAACAGTCTACTACATACCTGACATCCCCTTCAACTACAACATTGGGACTATAGGGGCTGGGGTAGGGCTACACTCCATGTCCAGGACATATGGTGGAAACATATGTACATATACTTATCCAGATGGCCATATGGCCATATATATATATATATATATATATATATATATATATATATATATATAATTACACGTGTAGTACTTCCAATTACCACTGTCATGGCAACCACCCACTATAAAACCCTACATACATACAGGACTACATGAAAAGAGACATGGAGGAGCTCTCTGATCACATAGCCCAGGCTGGTATGACCCTGACCCTGAGTAGCATCCTGCCCTCACCAAGAATGATACCACGGTATAGAGAAAAAATGATCAATTTCAACAATTGGCTAAGCTTCTGGTGTCATTCAAAGGGGATCCAGTGTCTGTTAGCATGGGATGACATGCTCAAGAAGCCATGCTGCTTCACTAGAGATGGCTTGCACCTGTCACCCTTAGGCTGTCGAATACTGGTCAAGGCTCTTGCCAACCCCATAGTGCCTTTTTTAGGCAAGGCTCAAAGGACAAAGCCACCACCGTAAATAGCACAAGTAACAAAAAACTGAGGGTAATGCTACTCAATGCCAGAAGTCTAAACCTCAAAATCCACACACTTGAGGCACTCCTCAGTATGGAGAAAATCAATATATGTGCAGTAACAGAAACCTGGTTTAAGGCTCCAGAGAGCACCCCAGCACTACCAGGATACAACTCATACCATACATTTTGGCCACAAAACCCAGACCGAAATACAAAAGGTGGGGAGTATCCATATTCATCAAGGATATCCACACCTCCAGGTTAGTGGCACAGCACGATGCTTCAGCGATCATCCACATGCAACTAACAATGGGCGATACTGCTATTCAAATTATAGCTTGCTACAGATCACCCACCATGTCCTGGACCCCACTCTGCATTCCTGGAAACACTGGGAAACATAAAGGTCCTACCAAATATCCTTATATTGAGTGATTTCAATTACCCAAAAATTAACTGGGAAAACTACTCAAGTACAAACGCCCTTGCCCAACATTTCCTAGAATTTATAAACTCAAATGCCCTGGATCAACTGGTCAACACCCCCACCAGAGTTGACAGCATATTGGACCTGGTCATCACCAACGTGGGTGACCGGTGTTCCACACTGGAGGTCAACCCCATGCTGGTTAGATCTGACCATAACCTAATCACTCTGGATATCCACATTCTGCCACCACTCCCGGTCAAAGAAACCATCATAAAAAACTTTTCAAAAGCAAACTTCACATTACTTAAGACCGAGGTGGGAAGTTTTAAAGCCCCAATGCTAAAGGATAACGCTGTCCAAGCTGCAAAATCCTTTACTAATGCACTCTACAGACACTTACAAGAATGCATGGATTGTGCTATCCCAAACAAAACCAAGACTCACTCCTCCAAGAAAAGGAACCCAATCTGGTGGACCCCTGCCATAAACAAGCTATACAATAGAAGGAGGAAACTAGTACAGAAAAGAGTAAAATCCCAAGAAGGGAAGACATCCCTGATCAGTATCAGCAAGAAACTATGTTTCCTCATAAAATCATCCAAGGCTAACTTCAAAAGAAAAATTGCCATGGACTCCAAAGATAACCACAAGGCATTCTTTAGCTATGTCAAGAATCTAAGTGACAATTCTCAGATCTGCTCGGAGTTAGTGCAGAATGGCACAAAATACACTGAACCAACCGATATAGCCAACATCCTGGCAGACAGGTTCAGTGCAAACTTCTCCCTCCTCTCACTCCCAAAAGGGCCCATAACTATACCAGAAGAATGTAGTGCCCCTAAAATCACAGACACTCAGCTTAAAACAGCCCTGTCCAAAGCCAAAAATACAGCATCAATGGTGAAGTAACCCCTCACCTAAACACACTGTTTAACTCAGCTTCTACACAGGCTACGTGGCACACAGCAATGGTTATTCCACTCCTCAAAGGTGGAGCCACGATGGACTCTGAGAACTATTGCCCTATAAGCCTGACTAGCTTGGTCTGCAAAGCTATGGAGTGCATCATCATGGATCTCATTAACAGAGATACTGGAAATCTCCAAACACTGGACCCTACCCAGTTCGGCCTTTTTAAGGGCAGCTTTAAGGGTGGACTTCTTTGAGACAGTTACCAAGGCTATAGATGAGGGACAGGTGGTCCACACAGCCTACCTAGTCATTGCAAAGGCCTTCAACACCATTCCCCACTCAGGTATTATAGACAAGCTCACCAGCCTGAAAATAAACCCCTACGTCACGAGATGGGTTGCCAACTGGCTCATAGACAGAACCCACATGGTAAGAGTTGTGGGAGATAGGTCTGACTCTAAACTGGTTACAAGTGGCGTTCCCCAGGGCTCAGTCCTAGGACCCCTCCTGTTCGGCATATACTTCTCAGTTTTCAAGTTCCACAAGCACAAGAGGACTATGACTGACCAGATTCGCAGACGACTGCAAACTAGGGGCTATAACTGACTCTCTGGCTGACACAGACATCCTCCAAAAATGTCTCACTGAGAAAGATACCTGATGTCAAAACCATGGCCTCAAGCTAAATGCCAAAAAGTGCATAGGCATCCCCTTTGGAAAAAACAAAGTACCCACAAACTACCACATAAGTGGTAGCCCCCTACATATGGAAGACATAATAAGGGCTCTCGGGACCCAAGTAGATAGTAACCTCTCCTTTGATAATCACATTGCCAAGGTGGTTAGAAAATCCTTATATGTGGCCCACCTAATCACAAAAGGGTTTACATCCAGATCGAAAGAAGTCATTGGGCTCCTCTATGTATCACTCATCAGACCCATCATAGAGTACAATGCCACATTTGGGATGTACCTTACAAGACACCTGCAACAACTGGAAAGACCACAGAAGTACCTCACCAAGAGGATCACTGACCTCAAGAAGATGCCCTATGCATCTCAACTGAAGAAACTCCAGCTGTACTCGGTTGTATACCACCTACTCAGAGGTGATCTCTGCCTGACATACAAGGCCATGTCCAACCCATAATTGATGGACATGCTCCACCTAAAGAAAACCATATCCCCTCAAGCCATATGCTCCAGGGATCTAAACCTCACCACAACAATAAATAGGACGTGCTGGAGAGATAGATTCCTGTCCCAGAGACTTCCCATGCTTTGGAACAAGATTCCAATCTACATTAGGCAGAGCTCCTCGCTAACCCACTTCAAGAGAAACCTTGACGAGTGGATGGGAAATGGAAAGTTTACCACGGGGATTACTTCAATGGCTCTGCTGGACAGAGGCACAGGGAACTAATCTAAGGGGGCGGCAAAAGCCAACACATTCTGGCTAGGCTTATAAATGCCTTTGGGCAGATAGCCTAGTACCTACCTATGAACCTATGAACATCATGTGTGCGTGGTCCCTTTACATTTCCTGTGTGATGGACATCCTTCCTGTGTGTGGGCATCAGTGTTACTGACAGCAGGTAGCAATGCCTCTTACAGGAGAACCTGCACATGCAGGGCAGCCACATATTTGTAGGAGGATCAGAAACTACAGAGAGACTGTGAGTAGAGTTGTGTTATGCTTTGTATAGTGCTGGCGGTACAGGGTGTGTGTGTACATACTAGTTTACCTTGGAATGCATAGCTCACAACTGTGGGCCTATCTTCCTGCTGGCCAGAGCTACACTTATCATATCTTGTCTGTCCACTACACAGGTCCTATGTCAGATATTACACTGGCAGTGTGTGTGTTGAGTGCTATTGGTACATGGCTACATCCATTTCTGTTTCTAACCTCAATTTCCTGACTAAGGGTATGTTGCAGACTATTCTGTAACACCAGAAACTTGCTTAGTGTATGGCAACAGTTGTCCACATATGTGCCTATGTTCCAGCCTCTGTCCTCCACCTACATACCAAGCTGTGCACATATGTCATGCTGCCAGTGGTTGTTCTCTAGTGGGCTGTGAGTATATCACACTGCCATTGCTGCCATCAGTCCACTGCTGTTGTATCCCCCACACATATGGTGGGGCTGGGGCCAAATATGTGTGGGTATCACCTACACAATACATTTGTGCCCTTATGCGCTCCAGAGGCCAGTGTATGTAACAGTGGTATATGACCCTATATTATTGAGTCTGAGGGAAGCACCATAAATGACCTAGGCTGTTACAAAATGTGGAGGTATCAGCGGTGAGCTGCCTTAAAGTATCTGGATGTACAGTACTATATATTTCACCTATATTTACATTACTTACATGAATTGGGTTAATGCAAGCCTACTGCCCCCTGCCATACAGACTGTTCTTTTTGTCGGTGTGCTCATGATGGTGTCAGTTATGCCTTGTTATGGTCACATGACATCTTAACCACCTACTGTGTTTGTACAGTGTGTAAATAGAGGCTGCTGAACTATACACCTGCATTACATACTGTTGATTGTTTGGTATCCTGTGGCCCACTTTGTCTTCACTATTGTACAATTGGAAGGGTTTGGCCTGGACAGCAATAGTTGTGAACCTTTCCAGAATACTGTATTAGTGTAACTGTTTCACAGTTGCATTACTCTGTTTATATGGTTGTCGGTGTCTGAACAGCTATATGACATGGCATATAGAACTGTAATAGTACACGATTAAAGGTTTTCCATTCCTACAAACCTGTGTGTAGTGTTTTTCCTATGACCTCTCTGTGGGTATATGTTGCAGGCAGCAATTGTCATTTGTATGGGTGGCCCATACAGTATCCAGTCCTTCAGGGGTTAACTGTAGGCATAGTGGCTGTTCCATATTGTGTGCACCTTCTACGTATGTATTGTACTGTACATATAACTGCATATGTATGTGTAGTCACATGTATATCTATATACCTATACCTACATATGTATATAAAAAAATATATATATGTGTATATCTGTATCTTTGTATTTGTGTCTGTGTATCTGTATCCTGGGGATGTTGATGTCTTCCACATATTACATTTCCTATGGGAGGTAGACTGTACTGCATGATATGTTACCAATACCAGCCTGACATCATATAGGTGGGATGTAGTACTGGTAACATCTTGTGCCCATGTTGTGTCAGGTCCTGGTTATGGGATCTGCAGCACTTGGTAGTGTACTGCAGGGTGGACGTGTTTGGCTGTGGGAGGATACCTATTCATACAAGATGTATAGTGCTGTGGGGCCTCTCAAACCCATTAATGGTGCATGTGGATATATGTGTGTTTGTTGATCTGCCATTGCTATCTACAGATGTATGGTTACATATATACATATACATATATATATATATATATATATATATATATCTGCTAACATATATATAACTATGTCTGTATATACCTACATAGATATATATCTGCGTAGACATATGTAACTTGCTGTGTATATGTAGACATATAGGTGTAGACACATATATGTGTCGATGTAGGCATTTTCATGTATATATGTTCATATATATTGATATATATGTATATAGTTTTAGAAATATATATATCTACATATATAGATATGTTGTATCTGTTTAGATATTAATGTATTTACACAGACATACATGTAGATGTTGGTATACATTCTCTGTACTGTTGCATGACTGGACTGGATGATATGTTTCTGAAAACATCAGATTTATTTGTATTTAGCATGGCTTAGTGGGAAATCACTTCACCTATAGTATGCAGGGTCCTGTGTTCGAGCCTTGCAGAGGCTGTTTATTTTGTTACTGGGCAGAACACCAGCCGTTGGATACAGAGTGATTAAGGCACGTTTGAGCAGTTGTAAGCGGGTGTGCGTGGGTTTGCTCAGAGCTAAGCAAGGCTAACCTCCGGTTACAGTTTCTTACACTCAGTTAGCTTCTACTTTGCTTAATCTGTGTAGGCAATGCTTATCCCTGTGCAAACACACTTAAACACACTTACTAGTGCTTATATCTGCTTATCACTGCTTATTTGTGCATTTATTCATTATGACACTAACACTTCACATGTACATTTAATGCAGTACTCCAGTTCACATTTAAATGTTACTTAGTAGGTTTATACAGCAAAACAATGTTCATATACAGATTTCACATGGTAAATGGAATGTCCTGCAGTGAGACTCAAACCGGGAATGTGTGCTTGTTAGGCGGATGCTCTGCCCACTATACTATTGCTTGCGGCTTCATTTGCATATATCTTCCTTGTTATCCTCTTCAGCCTTTTAAGCTGCTTTAACCATTGCTGAGCGATGGGCACACCTGCGCACCTACAATTACCTTTAATCAGTGTTTTAAAAAAAATAAAAGGGTTTCTTTATTTACTTTTTCAGTACTGTTGCTGTTGTACACATAGGGAGCTGTTGATGGGGATATGCGGACCCCTATGAACGATCTCTCTCAACTCTTAATACTTTCTGCTTTTCTACATTGCAGGGGTGTGTTTATTCTGTGAGCTCTACTCTCAGACATGCCCCCTGCACTCGTACATGCTCCGTGTAAGCCTGGGAGCTTGGCAGCAAGCCTTCATTAATATGCATGGCACACTGCCGTCCTGCTCCTAAATGGGCACTTCTGTGCAGGACTAGTCTAGAAGTCTAGACTCTAGTCTAGACTAGAAAATTAGTAAATCCGCTGGAGTGTTTAAAGATTTAAATTTATCAGCAATAAAAGAGAGGCATCATGGTGCACTAAGGCACTAGTTTATTAGGTAAAAACATAGACAATAGACAGTGTAGTTTTATAATTACAGCATACAGAGATAGGAAAGAAAATAGGCAGGATTAACAGTTCGTATTCTAACTTAAATAAATATTTACAAAGACAGGTTAAGAATGTGTATGAAATTTTCTAATCAGCTTTAAAAGCCACAGAATTAAAATACACCCATTTTCAGAATAATGTACAGGCTTTGGATATATTACTCATACATCAGAACTTAGATTTAAAGACTCCAAAGACTATGAGTCAAGGTAATATGAAAATTAAATCATAAAGTTAACAGACTTCAAGCCTAGTGGTCAAAATTAAAATTGCAAGTTTATTCACCAGATAAAGAAAAGCAGTTGCCTAGTTATAATTAAATCATAAAGTTAAGAGATTTCAATCCAAACAGGCCATACATGCTCAAGTGACACCTAGTGGTCAAAATTAAAATTGTCTGTTTATTTACCAAATAAAGAAAATTTATTTTCAGATTATTGAGTCAGGTTGCATAAAGCTGTATACAGCAATTAGCAATACATATGTAAAATAACTACAAAAGTAGGTCCTTTTAGACTTTTGTCAGGGACCTCGGGGCAGCTGTTAGATTAGGGACTTCCTTTTTAAAGTAGTTATTAAGCATTAGGCAGACTAAAAGGCAAAATAGGCCAAGAAATGTAGCGTCAGAATTGTGTTTTATTTATGCATACATTTTAGAAAAGACAGTTAAGCAGAAGGGAAGAATAGCCTTGCTGGCCAAGCATGAGAGATAACAGTTCCCAAGGAAAGGCTACAGATTGTTCTTTTTACAGAATGATCCTTTTTCAAGAAAAAGATGCACATAGCAATGGAATGCTAGACACCAGGCTTGGAAACTAAGGTAATGCGAAGCATTACAGGGTTTTGGTATTATTAAAATATACTTCAGATACAGTTAGAAAAGTTAGTTATTTAGTTCGACGTGACATTCAGAAAAGATTAAATATCCTGCATTTCAGAAAGGAAGCTACAATACAGACACTTGAGCCTGAGTACAAAAGACAGGTCAAAGACTGTTTCAGTTTATATCATTCAGGACAATCAGAATAATGTGCAGAAACTTTGGATATATTTAGCACCACTGTTATTACTAACCATCATCCCAGCATTTCTACAGACTGTTATTATCAGCACTGTTAATGAAGACAGTATTCGGGTATTGTGAACATCTAATAAAGCCTTATTAAATGAACTACAGTGTTTGGAAAATTCATTCTGAAAAGTACACAAGACTTGGCCCATAAATGAGAGGCTGCCACCTGTTCAGCACAGGCTTGGGTAATTAACAGATAAAGACTTTAGTTCCAGTCTCATTTCAGTTGTTTCCAGTTAATTCTAATATAGTACAGTCTCATTAATTCTTTCACATAAGTTCTATGTCTTTCTCATTACAACATTGTTTCACTCTTATGTTTTGCAGTGTAACATGATAGTTTGTGATTTAAAATATCTGTACTTGATTTTTGAAAGATACTGATTGCTATTTATTTATTTATTTATTTATTTATTTATTTATTTATTTATTTACCTACTGACATTTATTGACCAGGATAGTCCACTGGACCAAGAAAAGCCCATTTTCAGTGGGGCCCAGGGAGAAAATCTCCACACAAAAATTAAATTAGAATTATACAAAGCATAAAGATGAGCTTATTACAAGGTGGAACATTTAAAAAAAACAAACAGTATAACCTATTACATAGCAGCTTCAAGAGTAGTTGACATAGCAGTATGAGTTACATTATGTCAAGTACAACAGTGAGCATAATATATCAGAAGTTCAAGCTACAATTACATTAAGAGATTCCTAGCAGACAAATGATAAGAGTAGAAGAGTAAGAGAAGAGAAACGGGTGAAGATGTTGGGGCAGGAGGTGGGGAAATAGCTAGTGAATAGAGTAAAGGTCAAAGGTTGGGAGTATAACATAACTAGGAAAGGAAGTAGCTACAAAGAGTAGAGTGAAAAGAATACCTGCCCTTATGAGGGCTGCATTAAAGGGGACAATACCATCCTTAGACTTAGAGCCAATCCCTTTGCTAATAAGCTGCAGAATATAAAAGGATTTCTTCACCACAGTGGACACATGCTAGTCAAAAGGTAGGCCACTGTCCAAATAAGTTCCCAAATCCAAACCAGCTGGGCCAACTCTAAGGGGTATATTATTAATGTGATAGCTCTTTGGTGTAGATAACTTCTCAAAAGATATGATAATGCATTTTTGGCATTTAGCTTTAAACCATGATTCTGCCACCAGTTACTTATTTGGGACAAGCCTTCAAGTAGGATACCTAAGTCTTTTAGGGATTTGGTAACTGCATCTATCTTGCAGTCATCTGCAAACTTAGCCAGAGTCCTTTATTATTAGGTTTAACTTCCATGAAGTATATGCCTAACAAAAGAGGACCCAGCATCAAGCACTGAGGAGACCCCACTGGTGAGATCTTTTGTGGTGGTAGATTCCTCTATTTTGATCTCTTGCTTTCTATCTGTGGGATACTTGGTGATCCAATGGGTGACCTGGGGATTTATTTTTAACTTATCAAGTATGCTTGAGTAGGAAATAGTGTCAAAAGCCTTGGCCAAGTTGAGGTAGGTAGTGTATATCATTTTACCTTTGTACACTGTTTTGGTTGAGGTAGGTAGTGTGTATCATTTCACCTTTGTACACTGTTTTGGTTATTTTTTTTTCAAAAAGGCCCACCAGGCTGACCTCACTTTATCAAATTTAAACTGAGTTGTGTCCAGTGTTTGGAAGTTCCATATGTCCTTATTAATTAATTACTGCCATAACAATTCTTTCCGTGACTTTGCATATGAGGCTGGTCAGACTTATGGCCTAAATTTGTTTGGGTTCATGGAAGGTCTTCCAATGTACAGGAGAATAACCATTGCTGCTCTCCATTCACTGGGTACAAAACCCATATAGAGATGAAGGTTGAACAATGTTATTAAAGGTCTGGCTAAATCTTTCTTCTTGCTGTTTAATATGACTCCATAGATATTGATGGGACCCATCAATGTATTTTTATGCACTTTTAGGAGTTGGCTTTGTGTGATAGCTTGGGGAGATTGGATTTATGTATTTTTAGTGGGATAGAATGGGAAGAGAGGGGTAAAGTTTGAGTTGACTTTCTCAGCCAATAGGTTAGCTGTATCTTCAGCTTCAGTGAAGAAAGCATCGTTAATAACTAGCTTAGTATATTGCTACACTGTGCTGCTAAGGTTGAGAATATAACTAAAATAGACATTGTCATTTTCTTTAACTTGGATGTTTTTTCACCTCAAATTTAGCTCTAGTGGATTGAATTAAGCATCTGAGTTGATTTTGTTTTTAATTTAATTACAGGAGCTGTAATCATTATTGGTTCTATTCTTTTTACTCTTGGCCAAAATTCTCTTCCTTTTACTGAATAGTTTGTTGATATTATAGTTCCACCTGGTTGGGGATTGTTTCTGGAGTTTTCCCTACATTTGTCTCTGTGGGGAACAACAGAATCATTGCAGCTATTTACATGCTGGTACAGTTTGGGGGTGGACAATTCTACATTTACAGAAAAGTTTTCTGTGTTTAGTGGGTATTTGAAACTTTTCAGTGATTCACTTAGGATTAGATAGTTTGTCTTGGAAAAGTTTCTAAAGGTGCAGTTGGTGAAGGGGGCCCCTGGTTTCAATTTTATGTCAAAGGAGAAGGCTTTATGGTCAGGCCTAACAATGATGATACACTAGGGATGGTTTACAGGTTCATAGGTTGGTACTAGGCTATCAGCCCTAGGGTCTATACAAGCCTAGCCATAACAATTCACTGGATATTTCTTTCCATAATATTTACTTCCCTGGACCCCTGTCTAGCAGGGTGACTGACGTGATCCCTTGGGTGAATTTCCTATCTCCCATCCAATCGTCAAGGTTCCTTTTGAAGAGGGCCAAGGAGGCGCTCTGCTTGACATGTATGGGCAGTCTATTCCAGAGTATGGGGAGTCTCTAGGTCAGGAACCTTTCCCTCTAGCATGTTTTGTTCATTGTGATGACAAGGTTTAGATCCCTGGACTGTGTGGCTCTGAGAGATTGGGATTTATTTAAGTGTAGCATGTCCAACAGCTCTGGGTTTGACATGGCATTGTATGTTAAGCAGAGATCACCTCTGAGTAGGTGATATGGGGCCGAATATAGTTGGAGTTTTTTAGGCGGTCAGCATAGGGCATCTGCTTTAGGCTTGTGATTCTTTTAGTGAGGTATTTCTGTGGCCTTTCTAGTTGTTGCAGATGTCTTGTGAGGTACATACCAAACTGGGCACTGTACTCTATAATGGGTCTAACAAGGGATGAGTACAGTGGGACAACTACCTCCTTTTTTCTGGATGAAAAGCCCTTAGTGATGAGGTGTGCCACATAGAAGGATTTCCTGACTGTTGTGGCAATGTGGTTATCGAAGGTGAGACCACTCTCCACCTGTGTACCTAAGTCCCTTATCACACTTTCAGTGTTTAGTGTACTGCCACTTATGTGGTAATTCATGGGTACATGGTTTTTCCCAAAGGGGATAACTATACATGTCTTGGCATTGAGCTTGACCCCATGGCACTGGCAGTAAGCATCTGTTTCTGTAAGGCCCTTTTGTAGAATACCCACATAATTTGGGGATTCAATAATGGCTCCCAGTTTCCAGTCATCTGCGAACTTTGTTAGCCAGAGTCCCTAGTGTTGGCCTGTACTTTAGAGAAGTAGATGCCAAACAGGAGCGGTCCCAGGACTGAACCCTGAGGTACTCCACTTGTCACTTATCTGGAGGTGGATTTTGAGTCGGCCACTTTTACAGTGTGGGTTCTGTCAGTAAGCCAGCTGACAATCCATTAAGTGACGTAGGGATTCATGCCCAGCTTAGTAAGTTTATCTGTGATTCCAGAGTGGGGGATGGTGTCAAAGGCCTTTGTAGGTCCAGACAGGCTGTGTGGACCACCTTGCTCTCATCCATGGCTCTGGAGACTGATTCCAAGAAGTCAATCAGGTTGAGGAGACAAGATCAGCCCTTTATGAAACCAAACTGGGTGGGGTCCAGTGTTTGAAGGTTGCCAATGTCTTTGTTTATAAGTTCCATGATAATACATTCCATGGCTTTGCAGATCAGGCTCATCAGACTGATGGGACGATAGTTCCTGGGATCCAAGGTGGATCTCCCCTAGTGGAGTTGGATAACTGTAGCTGTGCGCCACTCATTGGGCATGAAGCCTGAGGTGAGGCTATGATTAAGCATGACACTTAGGTGAGGTGCCAGTTCATTTTGTACTTCATGTAGTACACAGCCCAGGATGTCGGCTGGTCTCATGGATGCTATATTCTTAGCTTTGAAGAGTGCATTTTTTACCTTTGTGGCCGTGATTTCTGGAATTCGGAAATCTTTTGGTATTGAGATGGGCCTTTTAGGGGGTGAGAGGGGGGTGAAGTTGGCACTGAACTGATCTGTCAGGATATTGGTAATATCCTTGGGATCAGTATATTTAATGCCATTCTGTTGTAGCTCAGAGCAAATCTGAGCATTGCCATTTAGATTCTTGACATAACTATAGAATGCCTTGTGGCTGTCCTTGGAATCTTTGGTAATTGTATTTTTGTAACTAGCTTTGGAGGATTTTATGAGGGATCTCAGCTTCTTACTGAGACTGGTAAGGGAGCATTTTGCATCCTGGGATTTTCCTCTTTTCTGCAACAGTTTCTTCCTTCTGTTGTGTAGTTTGTTTATGGTAGGGGACCACCAGATTGGCTTCCTTTTTTTTGGAGGAGGGCATCTTGGTTTTATTTGGAATGGCACTATTCATGCACGAGTGGATGTGTCCGTACAGTACCTTAGTGTAGGATTCAGCAGTTGAACTTTCAGTTCTCGTCTGCATGGGTGTCATGAAGTTTGTCACTTCTGACTTGAGTAGCATGAAGTTAGCTTTGGAGAATTTTTTTATAGAGGTTTCCCTACAGGAGGAGATGGGGTGGGATGTGGACGTCAAAAGTGATTAGCTTATGGTCAGACCTGACCAACAAGAGGGTGATCCCTGGTGTGGAGCATCAATTTCCCATGTTGGTAATGACCAGGTCTAGGATATTTGAGCCCCTAGTGGGACTATGGATTAGTTGATCCAGGGTGTTGGAATTTATGAATTCCAAGAACCATTGGGCAAAGGTGTTAGTACCCGAGTAGTTTTCCCAATTAATGGCAGGGTAGTTGAAATCTCCCAGTATTAGGCTGTTTGGTTGTATCTTAATATTTTCCAGTATGTTTAGAAAGGTGTAGTGAGAATCTTGGGGCATGGTGGGGGATCTGTAGCATACTATAATTTGGATTGCAGTCTTAACCTAGTCTTAGTTGCACTTGTACAATTGCAGATGCATTGTGTTGGGCAACTAGCCTGGAGGTGTGAATATCCTTGGTGAATATGGACACTCCTCCGCCTTTAGTGTTTCGGTCCTGGTTTGGTGCTGAAAAGTGAGGTAAGAGTTGTAGCCTGGTATTGCAGGGGTGCTCTCTGAAGCCTTAAGCCAGGTCTCAGTTACTGTACAGATATTGATGTTCTCCATTTTTAGGAGTGCCTCGAGAGAGTGCATTTTGAGGTTTAGACTTCTAGCATTGAGTAGCATTACCTTCAGATTTTGCATGGTGACAGATGCCTTTATCTAAGGTAAGGAGAAGGTCATGATGTTGACCTTGCAGGTACTCAGACTAATTGTTTTAAGGCATTTATTAATAACAAAGTCCAGGAATCTCTGTGCTTGTGCACTTGTGGAGGTATAGGGGTTCCTATTATGTTATCGAAATCATGAAACATCGAACATTACAAGATTGCACTTGTATGTTCAATGTTTCATAATTTTGAAACTGTAAAAAAAATACAAACAACATAAATTAACTGTTGTAAGCAAGGAAGGCAAGCCTCCCTACACCCCCCACACCCCCGCTGTTTAAATATACCAACTCTGAGATTGCACTATCGTGCGGAAAGGGAATATTTCCCTTTACTGCACTGTAGTGTGATCTCAGAATTGGTATATCTAAAGAGCGGGGGGTGGGGGCACAGCCCCCATGTTGGGGGTGCAGGGGGGCTTGCCTCCTGCTTACAACAATTATTTAACTGTTGAACTTTTTTTTAAGTTCGAATTGCTGAAACTTTGATTAACTGTGTTCGATGTATACAATTTTGAAGTTTCAGCAATTCGATAAGGTAATAGGAATCCGAGGTATAGACTTCTATGAAAATTGTATTGGGTTTAATATTGAGAGACTGTAGTTCTTGTAGATATATATTATGGATTTTATGAGTCAGACAGTAAGTTCTACAGCAAATATACTGTAAGAGTCCTTTCTGATGGTGATTTAGACCTTCCTGATACTAATTTGGGAGACACGTCTATCTTTTCCTCCTCCTATACAGTGGCTGATCTTAAAGCATGGAATGCGTTATAGCGCTACACCACTGGAGTACTCTCTACTGTTTTAAACCATGTTCCAAATATTTTTAAAATGTACATTTGATTACATTTTCAAATAATAAAATTATTGCATTAAGTATCTCATAACTTTATGGATATGATTTTTTGGTCAGTCAGAAGTAGTTATCCTCAGGCTGGTAGTCAGTTACACAGACCACTGGGTTCTCTATAATAATATAAAAATTGAACAGTAAAATTAAAACCGGTAACCCAGTGGTTTGTCCCTACTCTGTATACACTCAATGGCATAATGTAAGCAAAAAAAAAAACATGCCATTTTTAAAGGCAGCAGTCCAAGACATATTTAATCCTCATCTTTTTCTAAATAAGATACTTAAAGCATAGGTCCTTCCCTGTTTTAATTTAAAGAGGGGAAAATCACTAAACAGCTATACAATTTAACTTTTGTGGAAATAAATATACCATAAAATCTGAAATATTCTGCATACATACTCATTCTAAACAGATTGTTAGTAAATGAATATATGCGAAACCAGATTAAACTAGGATAGTAGATATAATATTAATATTCATGTATATAACAGAGATGACTTACCTTAACGTCTTGAGGTTAGTAGAATCCTATTGTTTATGTACAACTATGTAATGCTTTCTCTGTTTTCTAACACGCATAAGTAGAGGGAAAAGAATACGAATCCTCTTTTATAAATACCAATGAGTATAATAAATATAACTTTTCACGAAGTATTAATAAATTAAACAATACCCTTCAAATACTTCTGTTACTGTTTTTCCTCTGGTGAACATATTGTTTTATTTCTTGCAATCTTGGTTAACTGGGTCAAACCCACTGAAATATAAAGTGAAGCTGAGTAAACATGCATTCTGAAATTTTAAAAAACAGTTGTCTGCAAAATTATTTTTAATTTTTTAGAGTGTGACAAATGTTTCCAAAAAAATTCCTCAGCATGTCTCTTCAGGCTTGTGAAGGCCCACACCATAATTTCAAAATGTTTAACTTTTTTTATTAATGAAATGAGACAGCTAGATCTTACTCAGAAAACCAGCAAAGGATTCTATTATATTTTTCTTTCACACTTTGATTAAAAGCCAACAATTTTTGTCTTTTCGCTTTTCTACTTTTTTTTTTTAATTTAATGATGACAGTACCAACTTCTGGTGGAGAATTAGACTGTGTAGTCTTGAGTCACTGTCAGGGGTGCAACAGATAGCACACTCACCTATGATGCAGATGGTTGTTGGTTTTATTCCCACATAAGGTAGTTAGATTGCTGACACTGCAGTCCAGCATTAGGGGTGCTGCACTCCAGAGTGTGCTGTCCTTCAGATGGGATATTAAACCAAGGTCCCATTAGCTTGAGTTGATGATAGTGCAGGTGAGTGTAAAACATCCCATGGCACCTGCCAAAAAGAGTATGAGATTGTATTTATAAAAAACACAAAATTTTGCAATAAATTTAAATACATATTTATAATATATACATTATTTACATAAGTAACTTTTTTATTGTTTTACAAAATAATAACAAGAAAAATCTATTTAGTTATGAGAACCCCATTCAGTTTTCCATAACCAAAATCTTATTTTCTTCACCATTATTGCCACGTCTCATTTTTCATGGAACAAAACTTCATTATGAACCTTTTATTCCAAATTAGCCATGTTATAGAAACATTTTATTGATTTGTGGTACATATTTTTCACCTTTTCCTTTATAATAACCATATTCAATCATGTCCATCTTTAATTTGTTTACATTTTCAATTCCTTCTAAATATTTCAAATCAACTAACTTCTTCCATAATGTTTTAATTTGTCTGCATTCAAGAAAAACATGCTCACTAGTCTCAATTTCTTTACAATACAAGTTATATCCTTTTTCATCTTATATAGCATATTTGCTTTCACTGGAGCTTTTTTTATAATGAGCCTCCATAAAAAATGTTGACATTCAACCATTTCCTTACATCTCAACATTCTAACTTGAATTGCTGGAATTCTAACTGTGTTAACTCTTTCCATGGGTATACAATTTAATACAATTAAATTAATAAAAATACAATTTTTTTCATAATGTTATTATGCTATTTTCTTCTATTATTTTCTATTTCATAAAGTTTTATTTTCCATGAGAAGATTTTCTCTTGATAATTAATTTCATAAGTAATTCATAACCTTCTCCTTTTACTACTCCAAACATATAACCATTCTTCGTTATACTTAGATTTCAATATTTGTACTAGTAATGAACCATCATTATACATTAAATGTTGTAATATCTTAAAGTACAGCAATGTTGCATACACTATAGGATGAATCAATCCTAGACCCCCTTCTTCTCTATTAACGTACAACATACCTCTCTTAACAGGATCCAGTCTACAGCCACAGATAAATGAAACATGATATTATAAACTTCCTTTTCACATGAAACAGGTATACTAAAGACATCTGCCAGGTAATGTTATGCTAGGTAAAAGAATAGAATTAATCAAATAAACATTATTTTAAATGACAGTCTGAAAGTTTTCCAAAACCTACACATATTATTTATTTTTTCAGATTTTATATTTCAATGACTGCAATGTTTTTCCCTGCTTCCCTAAATAAATCCCAAGCACTTTTATGTTTAAGTTAAACTTAACACCTCTCAACATACCACCAAAAGCTAATCCTTGACTTTTTTCTTTATTTATTTATTTTCAGCCCTATTAACATTTAAATAATCTTGGAAAATGTTTATTATTCTCATACTTATTCCATTTCTTGTAGTAATAATAATATCATCAGCATAAGAAAGTAAAATTGGCAGAACTACTCCCTCCTTACATATGCAACGTATCATTTCCATGTCTTTATTTATAAATGTGGAAATCACATTCATTACTAAAGAAAATATTACTCTACTCAAGGTACACCCCTGTCTCATACACTTCTGAAATACTCCCCTGGATTTTGCAAGCCTTGCACGGCATGCAGGATTACTGCAGGAGCTTTAGCAGGCAATATGTCTGCCATGTGATCCAGGAATACCCTGCAGAGGCGTGCACGAGCTCTCCTGCACTAGTCCTGCATGGACTAAGCCTCTGTATGCAAATCACTCCATTTGCAGGAGAAATCCATGCAAATGAGGTGAATTTGAAATCCAGGAAGCTTGAAACCGGCCGCGCAAGACTAATGTAATCTGTAGAAATGTACTCGGTTAGTAACTGAGTACATTTCTGCAAAATCCAAAAAAGAGCCATGACAGCTCCAAATAAAGGCTTCATATCAGTCATGAAGCATTCCAATGGCCAAGTATAAGGCCATTGGCATTGCAAACAGCTTAAAAAATAAAAAAATCTAATTTTATTTTTTTTAGCTGATCTCAGCTGTTTAACCGTAGAGCAACAATGTGCAAATGGGATCGGGGGAAAATAATAAAATAAACCTAAAATAAGCATTCTAACTAAAATCACTATAGTGCCATGAAAGTCAATGGCAGGCAGAAGACAACATGGCCAGTGAGTAGAGGTTGCTAAGGGGTGAGGCTTAGTGTGAGACATGTAGCTATGCATTAGCAGGCAATCCTATGCAAATGAGGGGAATGATAGTGAATCCCAGTTTTCCCCAGCATGCTAGTCAGGCCCCAACAGTGTAAAAGTAGGAATAGCTTGGTGAAAGCCTAGGAGTTAGCTGACATAATGGGTGTGTGTGTGTGTCAGGCATTTTGTAAGCAGATTGAAGCCTTGTGGCTCAGGTTTGCTCCTAGCTAAGTACAGCTAATCAAGGGGGGTATGTCTGAGTCTGCCTAACACTCTTTACATTGCCTAAGTGGGTGTGCGCACCGCGCACCGGGTTTTAAAGGTATAAAAAAAAAAGCTAAACCAGGATATAGCAGCAGTGTGCACATTTGAGCACTCAGTTTGGGCGGCGTGCAGCCAGGCTTAAACAGGAAGGCTATGGGAAGGGAAAATAACAGTAAGACGGTAATCAAGGAGAACTAGCATAGCTGGCAGGTGAAATGAATCAGAATCAGCCAATCACTCAGGCAGCAGACCAGCCCAGCACAGAACACTACTATAAACTATACAAACACCTTCCTGTCTTGTTTTTCCCACACTCTTTACCACCGGTGTATACAAGCGGGGAACTTTTAACAAACAAAGCAACAAAATGATAGGGGCTGCAATAACTGTCATACAACAACTTCTAGAAAAGGCTGAGGGTGGTGAGGATGTGAATGCTGTTGACCAACCCACAGTGAGGAGATGGAGAAGAGTGTACAGACCCAGGGTAACCTACCAGGGGCTACATGAGCTGGAGATATCGGAGCACTATAGGGTGGGCAGAGACCTACTACAGCAAATTGTACAGTTGTGCCGGTCATGCCTGACACACAGAACTAACAGAGGGGAACCCATCCCAGTGGATATCAAGGTATGTGTAGGCCTAAGAATACTAGCTACAGGTACCTTCCAAAGGACAACTGGGGATATGATGGGGATCTCACAGGTATCAGCATCCATGGTACTCCACCAGTTCCTGGATGTCATGTCAGCTCATGTTGGTGAGCACGTATATTTCCCCAACACCCATGAGGCATTGGCCAGCAATATGCAACTATCCCACCAAATAGCAAAATACCCTGAGGTAGTGGGTACTATAGACTGCACACACATATTCATCAAAGCACCACCCAGTGAGCAGGGTAGGGTCTACATCAACCACAAGGACTTCCCCTCCATCAACTGCCAGGTCATGTGCGATGCCCAGGGCATAATAATGAATGTGTGTGCTTGCTGCCTTGGAAGCTATCATGATTCCCACATCTGGCATCTGACACAGTTGTGCTAGTGATTTGCCAATGGGGACATCCCTCACGGTCACCTAGTGGGGAATGCTGGATACGCACTGGAGCTGTGGCTGATTACACCCATCAGAAATGCACATTCACACGAATAAGAACTCCATAATGAGGCACATGCACAGACCAGAATTATAATAGAGCATGTGTTTGGGATGCTCAAGTCACGATTCCAGTGCCTGGACACATCCGGTGGAGCCTTGCAGTACTCACCAACTACATGTACCCAAATTGTCATCGCATGTGCCATGCTATACAATATGATCCTGTGGAAACAGCTGCAGCAGAAGCAGCATGGGACAGGGCCACACAGCCCCCCACCATTGCTAAGGCCTGCACAGGCACAGAGTGACTCATAAGTTCATAGTTAGGTACTAGGCTATCTGCCTGAAGGCATTTATAAGCCTAGCCAGAATGTGTTGGCTTTCACCACCCCTTAGATTAGTTCTCTGTGCCTCTGTCCAGCAGAGCCACTGAAGTGATCTCCGGGGTAAACTTTCTGTTTCCCATCCACTCGTCAAGGTTTCTCTTGAAGAGTGTTAGAGAGGAGCTCTGCCTTATGTAGATTGGAATCTTGTTCCAAAGCATGGGAAGTCTCTGGGACAGGAACCTATCCCTCCAGCACATCCTATTTATTGTTGTGGTGAGGTTTAGATCCCTAGAGTGTGTGGCTCGAGGGAATATGTTTTTTTTCTTTAGGTGGAGCATGTCCATCAATTCTGGGTTGGATATGGCCTTGTATGTCAGGCAGAGCTCACCTCTGAGTAGGAAATATGCAACCAAGTACAGCTGGAGTTTCTTCAGTTGAGCTGCATAGGGCATCTGTTTGAGGCCAGTGATCCTCTTGGTGAGGTACTTCTGTGGTCTTTCCAGCTGTTGCAGGTGTCTTGTAAGGCACATCCCAAATGGGGCATTGTACTCTATGATGGGTCTAATGAGTGATGAGTAGAGGGGCACAATGACCTCTTTTGATCTGGATACGAACCCTTTTGTGATTAGGTGGGCCACATAGAAGGATTTTCTAACCTCTTTGGCAATGTACATGCATGTGGGAGGTGTGCATATCCCAGACACTGTCCGTATCATGGACTAAGGAACACATACATGGTAAGCAATGCACAGCATTGGCCACACGCAATAGTCACCCAGGTGACTGGATGGTGAATACAATACCCACCTGTGTGGGCAACTCCAGACACTACACCCCTGAGCCACAGTGCAGACCATTGTCATGTGGCCTGATGCCAATGTATACTCATCACCTAACCTTGTATAGCCATCTGACACCATCGACCACAACACACCCGTGAAGCAGTGCACCCATGCATGTCAGTACTGGCACCCATGTCTGTGTGTGTGTGTGTTGTATGATGTGTATGCCCACATTCACACTCACTACAACCCCCATTGGCATACTGAAGCATGATGTCTGATGTCAGACACCTCTACATACCCTTTGCACATATAACCTCCGTATGACCCCTGTGGGGCATGTGATACCTGCACAGTACTGTGTTGTGGTAGTCCCAGTAGTGATGAGTTGTATTCCTGGCCCTGCCAAGTGTGTCAATGTCTGTGCATCCCTGTTAGAGTATGGCTGTGTTGACACTGACACCTGTTCATGCAGAGAGGCACATGCACTACACCTGCCACATGGCTAACATATTCCTGTTGCAGATGTCACTCACCATCACATATACATTCTGAGGGCTCCCCAACATGTAACCTATGTGGCTCATCCAGTAACTGCATGGACATGTGATAGCACTACATAGTCATCGGGGGTTTGATACACTGTACTGGTAGGTGTGTGACACAAACATGCTTTAGTATTATTCTTCCACCCCTCCCTGGCTTTTCTGTGCCTCTGTTTGCCTCTCTCACTCCCTCTCTGGTGGATGTGGAAAATTACACCTGCTTTGCTTAGGCAGTAGCATGTGTATTTTAAGTGATGCTCAGGATCAGCTGTTGGCCTCTGCATGAATTGCAGCCCACCTCTATCTGATTGCATGTGGAACAGCTGTGGTAACATTCCCATAGCCAATTGCATGAAAATACACATCAATATCTAGGAACATCATGTTGGTGTTGGGCCTTTTATTCACTGTAAGCAGGAACTCGATCTGTTGTTTGGCAAACAGCATCTCAGATGGATTGGGGATTTACCTCTAACAACATACATTGTGGAAACAGGCCAACACACAGGAGGGGGATGTGCCTGACCTGACTACACACTATAAGTGCTGCTATACTGCATTTGGAGTAATGTTGGTTTAACAGGGTGTTTGTGGATATGGCTGTCCTACATGTTTTCATACCTGCCACGTCAGAGCTATGTTTATGGGGGAACACCCATCTGTATGGTCATCTGCAGACTGGCCAGTGTGTGGTGCCTTTTGTTTCTGGTGTTACCCACAGAGCACCTATCTGTGAACTGCAGAAGGTAGTGTGAGGATTTCAGTCTGTAGATGGTGACAGCTGTGACAGTTACTGACTTCATATCCCTCATAGGACATATGTTGCAACAAACCCTGTTACAAAAGTAAATGTATGAGGTTATCACAGCAACATGTCAATATTGGCCCATTGTATGTGCCTCCAGCCACAACCCTGTCAACCTTTGTACATATGTCATGCAGTATGGGGTGCATATGTGCTGTACACCATAATTGGTGACATCATATCTGATAAGCCAGTGAGATATCAGACTGCTACACATGTTATGTATAGTAGGGGTTATATTTGATGACATAACCTAGACATTCTGTGGATGTGTGTACAGTACTGAGGTCTGTGTACTTATGGTGATTGTTGGCAGTGTGTGTATTGTTCATATTTACCTTGGCCTGTGTACGGACTGTAGTAGATGTCATTGTTCTTGGTCCTGTTCTATCTGTTACATGCTGCTCTACTTTATGTTACCCTATTGGCTTACATGTTTGTAGGGCCATACATGCACATGTTCCACACCACAGACAGGCATTGGACCACACTGTGTAGCAGCCCAGTATATGTCGGGTTAGTGTGTGAGTGGCACATATGAGGTTGGTGTTGAACAGATAGTCCATATACTGTAATAATATGCTAGCATACCATATGTGGCTGTGTTCACACTTGTTGTGGTTATGCACTTTCACACAGGTGTATGCTACTCTGTGCTGTGGCATGCCTGTAGAGCCTGCTATCTATGTGCAGGTACATGTGCATTCCCCCATAGGAAATGTAGGCCAGTGTTGAGCCGGTCAGCCTGTAGCCTGCACAGTGCTTTGTTACATGCCTAGCAGCTTAGTGTACTTACCCAGTCAGATGTAATGTCCAGATACTTGCCAGATGTACTGCTGTCAGGCCACCATAACAGTCATATATGTTAGACAGAGCAGTGGGATGCTGTATAGATATATGTCAATATCTAGTGGGTAGTATGTGGCCATGACACCTCTGTACCAGCGGTTATTATGTGGCAGGACAGACAGGGATGTGTGAATGCATAATCTATGGGGGCACATGTATACCAGTAGTTACGTGTTATACTCATCTACATGGCTGTTAACATCCACATTGTCAGGATTGGTCCACATGTCTTGCACTAAGGGGCTACGTGTATACCTCTGGACTGTCCAGAGTGTGTCAGACTGTCCACATATATTGGCCATTATCTATGCTGTAGTCCACAGGAGCATTAAGTGCTAGCAGTGGTACTGTACTATGACATCCTTAGGATGTATGTCACTAGCCAATGGCTCACATCTTAAAAGCAGATGTGACCTCCCACACACACTATGTCTGTGAAGACACTCCCTATTACAGTAGCAAGAGTCTACAAATATACCTGCCATACATACCTGGCATCCCCTTGCACTACGAAGTTGGGACTGTAGGGGCTGAGGTAGGGCTACACTCCATGTTCAGCACATATGGTGAAGATATATGTACATAGAATTATCCAGATATCTATATAAAAATACACTTATACATATTGACATACATAGATAGATATGTATATGTACATAGATATACAAATACACACCCAGATATATACATATACAGAGCAATATACGTCTACACATATACAGATAGAGATACATATGCACATATATGTATGGATATCTACATATATATTGACAGTAGTAGGTATATCAGAATAGATATGCATGCGCATATAGTTATTGATATCTACATATATACCAAAATAACTAGGCATATCTGTACTTATAGGATGTGCATACATATATAGCTATATATATATATATATATATATATATATATATATATACATATACATATACATATATCTATATATACATATATGTATATGGGAGTGCTACAGACTCCTGAAAGCCCAATGTCCTGAAGACCATATGGGGAGAGCTGCCTTAAGGTATATGGATGTACATTAACATACAATCCACCTTGGGTAAATGCAGGCCTACTGCCACCTGCTATACAAATTGTTCTGTTTGTCAGTGTGCTTGTGATGGTGTCAGTTGTGCTTTGTTATGTAACAGTTACATCCCATTGTGTCAGCTGAGGTCTTTACACCCTAGGGATTGTGTACAGAGTGTAGATAGAGGCTGCTGAACTATACATCTGCATTACATACTGTTGATTGTTTGGTATCCTGTGGCCCAGTCTGTCTTTACTATTGTACAATTTGATGGCCTTGGCCTGGACAGCAACATTTGTTAACCTTTCCAGACTACTGTATTAGTATAATTGTTTCACATTACTCAGTGTATATGAATGTCCGTGTCTAAACAGCTATATGACATGGCATATACAACTGTAATAGTACACAAATAAAGCTTTTCCCTTTATGCAAACCTATGTGTGGTGCTATATCCTTTGATTTCTCTGTAGGTATGTGTTGCAGGCAATGATTGTCATTTGTATGGGTGGCTCATACAGTCTCCAGTTGGTAAGGTGGTAACTGTAGAAATAGTGGCTGTTCCACATTGTGTGCACCTACTACATCTGTATCTTACTATACATATCTCTGCATGTGTATGTGTAGTTACATATATATGTACATACATATATATATATATATATATATATATATATATATATATATATATACATATATATATATATATATATATATATATATATATATATATATATATATTTCTATATGTATATCTATATCTACATATATAGATGTGTTGTATCTGTTTAGATATTAATATATATATATATATATATATATATATATATATATACATATATATATACAATATATATAATCACGATACATCTACATGTTGGAATACATTCCCTGTACTGTTGAATGACTGGGCTGGATGATATGTTTGTGAATACATCAGGGTTATGTGTACCAGACATGGCTTAGTGATAAATCACTTTGGCTATGGTGCTCGGGGTCCTGGGTTTGAGCCCTCCAGAGGCTGTTCATTTTTTTGCTGGGCAGAACAAGGGCTGTTGGGTGCAGAATGATTAAGACACATTTGAGCAGTTGTAAGTGGGTTTGCACAGAGGTAAGCACTGCTAACTTCTGGTTACTGTTTCTTACACTCAGCTTCTACATTGCTTAACCAGTTTAGGCATTGCTTACCCTCACGCAAACAGGCTTAAACCCGCTTACTGCTGTTTGAAAGTGCTTACTCCCACATACCCCTGTGCTAATTTCTTTAAAAGAAAAGAAAAAGGGGTTGATAGGTAAGTGGTGAAAAAGGGGCACAAAGAGGGAAAGACAGTAGGGAAAACAGCTAGGGATGTGCAGGAAGGGTGTAGGGAAGGTCCATAGCTGCCCATTTTTTCTACAGCAACAGTTGTGCATATACACTGAATTTGGAGGTACATTTGGACACTCAAATCCTTGGGAGGGGGTGAAGACAACAATAATAGGTTGTGATGCCAATTAGACCAGATTACATGTGTCCAGTGGACACGTGTGTAAAATGGACAGCTATGCATGGGACGAGATTTTCTTTTGGAACAGATTGCCCCATTTTTTAGGTGAGAGTGGGATGTTGGGGAGGGGTAGTAGGTATATTTGGGGAGGTAGGTTGGGTAGGTTAACAGACAAGACAAACAAGATGCATACAGGGGCGGTATATGACACATGTGGGGGGCAAACACCTTGATAGGGAGGGGTGTTGGGAAATCGGAAGCCTATGAGCCCCCTAGTAGAAACAGTGGGACTGAGGTCCCCACCCATGGACAGTCACTACTGCACCTTCACAGACCCGAGCCAGACTGATACTCTAGTTGCAACATGTGGCCCTCGAGCTGGCATAGAAGGTCACCAAACTGCTGGTCAAGCCCTCTACACACCACGACCTCAACCTGGCGATGGGTGACAGGTACCTGTCTGTACCCGCTCCCAGGGGTCGGCGAGCCCCATTCCCTGAGGCGGTTCCACCTGAAGGTGGTGCAGGACCAACAGACAGGGTGATCCCGGGTTGGGCCCCAGACATGCTGGTGCCTGGTGCCACTGCCAGCTGAGGTGGGACAGGTGGGTTTGCTGGGACCGGCCTTCCCAAATGTGCTATAATGTTTAGATTTTATCATCATATGTGGGTTAGTAATAGTCAGCACATTCCAGGGTTAGGTATAACAGAATGCATAGATATTCCCATTAACCCAGACACCAGATACGGAACAGTTGCATAGCAAACAGAACACATGCATATATGGGACCACAGTGGTAATAAGAACAGCATGCAGGTACATTGATGGCACCCTGCCACCAATGTTGGAATAATTCAATATAGCACATGCATGGGAACAATTAAAATATTTATCAAACAATTAGACATCAGAACATAGGTGTCATTACATACCATTTGGGGTGGGTATGTTGATTATTGTTGGAGATATGGTGGGGGGGAGAGAAAGATGTCAATTAACAACTAGTATATTCCTGTAGTCCACATTACTATCCTAGTTAGTGCTGTTATCTGTACCTTACAAATCTTACTGCACTACCCTATAGCCTTAGTTTGGAAAGTGATATGGCTGTTGTCATCGTTATACATGAACTAGTTTTACCTGCAGTATACACCTCTTACATGGTATACTTGTGGAGGGAATGTTTGTTAAAACTAACTGTTTCTACACATACTCCCAGATTCCAGGTTGATGTTGTGCACATAGCTATCCAATCCTTTCTGCACAGACTCTGGCCATGTGTTGACCACATGCTGGTGTGCCGGGACATATCTAGAATATTGCCCTCTTCAACCTTTAGTGACCTGACACACACATATACATGCTTTCCTACACAGTTATATTATGTAGCACAGTGTGGGTGACTGTGATCAGTGATACTTTATTATTCAGAGAAATTGCAACACTCACAATTCCCTACAATACCAGAGTGAACAGTACCAATACAGGTTATAATGTTTTTTATTTCTTAGCACAGTGTTCATATCCAACGTACTCATGGGAGCAATGTTTGTTAGCACTACCTGAATGTTCCCACACACAGTACCAGATTCCACATTACTACTATGCACATACATCTCATTCTGTTACTGTACACACTCTGGCCAGAGCTTGACAAGTTGGGATGTAAATGGGGCATACATTGCTTCTAAGTCTCATAAGGTTTTGGGAGCTGCTACTGTGCCAGCTTTGTTCTCATAGATGTGTGTTAATCATTTGTATTTCCTGTTTGCTGCCTATACGTCTGGGATCATCGCACTGATTTCCCAGGGGGACAGGTTGATAGGCAACATATATGGGCCACTTTACTGGACATTCTGGACATATCTGTACAGTTGTGGGGTATGATTCTGTATGCAGACTACTGGTAGGATTCGAACCTTGGCTGTGTGTGCTAAAAAAGTAACAGCTCACATCTCAGTTGCATGTGCTAGTTGTTTTTTGTTGCCTGCATTTTCCCTGTTTTCTGTCTATGTGTCTCTCAGTTGTATTAAATGGCCTCTGGGGATTACATCAGTCATATACAGGCATTCCTACACATTCAATATATGGTGCACGGTGTGGGAAACAGTGCTTAATACAACAGTACTATTACATGATTACAAATCTCCATTACCATATGATACCAGAGTATACACATGCAGTCCAGCAGTTAGACCTTTATTGTCAGGCTATTATGCTTTTATTTACATACAAACTATATGAGACTCTTCTTGCCATATTCTCTGGTGTATGCAGTACTTGCCTTGAACAATACAGGCTTTATACAGGCAAGTCATTTACTACTACTTTTAGTTTTATTTCATATGACAGTAAATGCATGAATATTATTGACCTGCCTCACATTGCAACCTTGCCAGGTGACTGATGTGGGCCTCCTGGTTCACAGCCCACACCACTGCAGCTGTGGGGGACATAAGAAGAATATTTACCCATACCTATCCATGATATACATGAGCTGGCAATTATTACACACATAGTGGGGTGATACTTACACACAACTGGAACATCCCTTGCCACTCTAGCCTCTTGGATCCACTGCTCCAAGAGGTCCCCTTTATGCCACTTCAGGTCAGCATAGTGATGCCTGAACTGCTCACCTGTTTGGGGTATGAGGTCATGGGCGAGACGGTCCCAGGCCTCTGCCTTATATTGGGATCCCTGGTACTGGCCCTGCAGCAGTCTCTGATCATGGTCTTTGACAAGGAGTCCTGCCATGACTCTGGACTCCTGGATGCACCAGCACTGTGCCCGAAAGTGCACACCTTCTCTCCTTCCTGATATGGTGCCTGCAAGGGGAAGCTACAACCAGTTATGAGATGTATTCCCGCCTCTTGGTTTTAAGTAGGGCTGATTTCTCACACTTTTCCATGATTGGCTGGTTTTGAAAAAGCTAGGCTATGGGCAAACCTGCTTACCTAGTGTTGGCATTGTTTAAAGGGGTATACCTCTGGGCACACTGAATTAGCTAGCTTACACATTGTTTACACCTCCTAAGCTGGCCTGTGCAATGCTTAGCATTGCTTACATTAGACTTTGCATTATAAATCCCTTTTGGCATTGATTTATTATTCATTATACCTTATATGTATGTCTGGTATCCATGATTCATGTGTACGTACATTGTATGGGGTCCTTGTGTTTTATTGGGGACTTTAACACTCTATTACAATTACACATGATGTCTGGGCTTACTGCTGTACTCCAGTTCACATATTTATGTTATGTAGTGGGTTAAGGCACATATGTCTGTATACTGATTCCTTTCACAGGTTCAGTTTGATTTTACTATGGTGAAGACTTGTTTGGTGATACCTCATTCGTCTGTACTTCTGTGATGGCTTGGTGGCAACTACTGGGACTAGGGTGTATAGGGTCCTGGGTTCAAGACCTGCATGGCTGTTTATTTTGTTGATGGGCAGAACAAGGGCCATTGGATACAGAGTGATTAAGACACTTTTGAACATTTGTAAGTGGGTTTGCACAGGTTTGCGTGAGGGTAAGCACTGCTAACCTCTGGTTACATATGCTTACACAGAGTTAGCTTCAGGCTTGTTTAACCTGTGTGCACATTGCTTACCCCCGTGCAAATGGGCTTAAACCCGCTTACTAGTGCTTAAATATGCTTACTACGGCTTATTGGTGCTTCAACCTGCTTACTAGTGCTTTATTAATTATGATACAGACACCTCACATGTGCATTTGCTGCAGTACTCCAGTTCATAAATATATGTTATTTAGTGGGTTATGCAACATAAATATTAGTCATAACGTGCTTTGCCATGGAAAATGGAATGTGCTGCAGTGGGACTCAAACTGGGAAAGCCTGCTTGTAAGGCGTATGTTCTGCTCACTACACTATTGCTATGCTGATTCATTTGCATATATCTTCCTTGTTATCCTCTTCAGCCATTTAAGCTGCATTAACCATAGCAATGGGCACAGCTGCACACCTACGGTTAGCTTTCATCGGATTTTTAATAAAAATAAATGGGTTTGTTCATTTTATTTCTGTATACTTTTGCTGTTGTACATGAGATGGACTGTTGGTGGGGATATGCAGACACCTATGAGGCGGCTCACTCATTCTGCTGTTCTTTACTGTGGGGGCATGTTTATTCTGAGAGTTCTGCTCTCAGATATGCCCCCTGCACTCTTACACACTCCATGTAAGAATAAGAGCTCAGGCAGCACGCCTCATTACTATGCATGACGTGCTGCTGTCCTACTCCTAAACAGCCACCTCCATGCTAGTCCTGAATGGAGGAATAGTAAATATGGGGGACTATTTCCTTACTTACCCAGCCATTAAGCAATATTTTTACTTTTATAATCTTGTTCCCTATATTACATTTCAAACTGTCTGTAAGAAACAGATTAGATCAGTGCATGATCAAAAACAAAGAAAAAAAAATTTATATTCTAAGTATGTCTGAAAATGAATCATTGATAGCATCACAGAACAATTCAAATATAGTATTCAAGTAAGATGATAAAGGTGGTGCAGTTGTGATTATGAATAAAAATGATTATCTTAATATTATGTGTTATTATGTGAAAAGGCTGCCAGCCTAGCCAGATAAAATTTTATAGATAATTCTATCATTTGTAAATATGAATGTTGAATTACAAACTTTTCTTAAATGAAAGAATACGCTGTGAAATGTTAAACTTAAAACAATGTAGCAACATTGACACTGCTGTAAAGAAAGCTAAGTCAAGCATTTCTTGCCTGTCCTTTGAAATTAAAATGACTTCATGCTGTCCTTCGAAGTTAAAGATTCTGAGTCATTCCATCTGGGCTAGCACATTCTTTCTATTGTTTTAACCAAGAGTTAGATTACTAGATTTAAACATGCACATTTATTTTTATTACCCTGGTTTCTTCCTAAGTGTAAAAGAATGTAGATGTAGTTTCTGTTGGCCTGGGAACACCAGAAAAGTGAAAGAATGGTGTAATGTTTATCAGAACTACAATTTTAATTTAAACAGAGAGAATCAGAAGGCATTAAGCATTTTTGTCTTGATCATCCAACTCACAGCCCTTTGCCCTGTTTTCTTATATAAGTTATCTTAGACTTGTGTTTTCTTTTAGGAATAGCTAGGAACTAGAAATATTAGACTAAGTGTTTTTCTGTGATGTCAGCACTGTACTACTGAACTATTTTAAGTATTCTGTGTGATCTCTGAACACTTTTGAGTAGCACTGTGTAGTAGAAAGTATTGTCTTGTGGTTTTAATTATTTATTATTAAATATTTTAAAACCTTTTAACTGTGGCTGTTTTGTGTAGAAATAAGTTAAGCTCTAAGAGTACATCGCATGTATAAAAGGATCATGTACCAAGTCACTCTAATAAGCTTTGAGACTGTTTAGTCATACTATCAATTGGATAATAATATTGCACAGTAATAATTGGACACCCTTTTAAGGGCCTTTGAGTAGCTGATAAATATTAGCTGGGTGGTGGCAAGTGGTACTACCATATAGTCTGGGTAAAAGGGGCACAGCTGGAGAACCTGTGCCAGCCTTCCTGAGAAGTGTCTGTGTGGTTGTATAAACTCTTATCTCAAAATGTGTGTGTGTCAGCTACTTGGGCAGGGGTACGAAGTACTGGTTGGACAGAGAGGGTGCTGGAGATTTTAGCTTGCCCAGCTGGCTGAGATCTGGACCCTATAGCTGTGCCAGTGGGGAGTCTTACTGGGGACCTGGAGAGCAAGGGAGCAACCAGCCCCAGACTGACTGTGATCTCTGTGTGCTCTTAAGGGAAATTGTACTTTACTGTGTGTATTTGTTATCCTTTCCTCATATATGAGATGCCCTCTCAGGTGTTAGTGGTGAGGATTGAGGCTCCATGATTGCTGGGCCAGGGCACGGGCATCGCATTATGTATAACATTCGAAATGATGAAAAAGTACTTAAGATTATAGACAATCATAAGATGAATGTGATGATTTTTTGAGTAACTAGCTATATATATCATCTGCAAATTCAGGAGGATATTACTTGTGAAATATATTTATATTTCAATGTACCCCATACAACAACCTCAGTTCTATATGGTTTGGCCAAAATTCATAAAAACATGGTACTCCCCCCAGTGACATCAATTGTCTCTGGCAGGGGGTGGATAACAGAAACAAGTTCAGTATACCTCAACAGTATTTTAAGCCCTTACTGTAATAAAATCAAAAGCTGTATACAGGACACTGGTGACTCTCTAAGGAATTTTTTACTTGGTATGAGCAAAGATATGTCCCTGACTGTATTTTAGTTAATCTGTTTTTGTTTTAAATTCTTCTCTACTGTAAGTCCATGTACTTTTATCCCAAATTCTCAACTGCCCACATTGTATAAATTCCCAATACTTTTTTAAACATCATAATCTTTTTTGTTTGACAACTTAAATTACAGATAAAATCTCCTATCACAATTATCTCCATGTTTATAACAACATATTGAATTAAATTTCCAAACATTTCTTCTTGCTTTGTAACCTAAGCATAAATTGCAACAACGCTCAAAACTTTCCATTTTATATCAACAATAGTAAGTGTGTCCAGTATAATTAAAATAGTATCTAAAACATCTGTTGTATTGTATCTTTATTTTATTTTTATTTTTATTTTATTTTACATTTGTTGACCGGGCTAGTCTAGCTGGATACATGTCCATTTTCAGTACAGGCCCGGGGAGAAAAGCTCCAAAAAAAACCCAAAAAAGTAGAAAATCCATACATACATTTACAAAACTAATACCAAGAACTAAAAAAGCAGCTGTTACAAAAAAAAAATGTTTTTGTTAATATATAAAAGATACATTAGTCTAAGCAAGGAATAGAACTAGCAGTAATAATCAATGGGTATTGTATTTGAGATACAATATCTATGTATACATGCATTATATTTATAATAACTTGGTATTTAGATTCTTAAGTCAGAAATTATTAGGTATTAGATTAGTTGTAATTTGAAAGGAGAAACGTTAGTCAGGGTTAGTACAGGAGCAGAGCCAGTGTGTCTTAAGAAAGAGCTTTAGATTATTTTTAAAGAGTGGCAGTGAGATTTGTGTAGTGAGATCAGTGGATAGTAAATTCCATAGTTTTCCTACAGAGTTAGAGTACAGGGAGTCACCTGCTGAGTGATTGGCTCTTGAAGTATTAATCAGCAGTTTATTGGAGGAAAGTAGGTTCTTATTGTTATTATAAGGTGTAATGATGGTAGAGAATATAGGGGTGTTGGTGGGCTTATACAGGGCCTTGTGGACAATGGGAAGCTGTAGAAACCGAAGCTGGTTGTGAAATTCTAGCCAGTCTAGTTGTTTTAGATTCAGACAGTGATGGGTTCTGAATGGAGAGCCTGTGTCAAACCTAGCAATATTATTATAGGATGTGGCCAGTTTGTTGAGGTTGTTTTTAGGTAAATTAGTATGTATAGGGGAGGCATAGAATAGGGTTGAGATTAAGTGGGTTCTGGCTGTAACAGCCCTAGCTATTGGAGTTAGAAAGGGCTTAATTCTGTAAAGGGATCCCAGTTTTTTGTTCACTAATGTTATTGTATTGTTAATGTGGGTATCAAAGTTGAGGTGGTTGTCAATTGTTATTCCTAAAAGTTTAGTGGTTGGGTCAGGAGAAATGATAGTGCCATCATTTGATAAAAGTGTGAGGTGGATGGGAGTTGTTTTCCGTGTTTGAGTGAAAAGTAACAATTTAGTTTTCTTGGGGTTAAGGAGATGACAGCGGTTTGAAAACCATTGTTCTACAGTATTGAAAGCTTTTTGGGTAAGAGATTTAAGTTCAGTTTCAGAGGTAGCTGTACAAATAATAGAGTCATCTACATATTGAATGCAGGTGGCGTGTGGTATAGCTGTTTGAAGGTCATTAATATAAATGGAAAAAAGGAGTGGACCTAAAATGGAGCCCTAAGGAACACAGAGGGAGATAGGAAGGTTATTAGATAGTTTATTTTGCCAAAGTACCACCTGTCGACGGTTGTCAAGGTAAGATTTAAACCAATTCATGGCTTGGGGATCAAATGAGAGGGATTTCAGTATGTGTAGGAGGAGTTGGTGATTAACCATGTCAAAGGCTTTAGATAAATCAATGAAGACTGCAGAGGAAAGATTATTGCTGTTGCGGTTTTTGTTAATGGTGTCTGTGAAGGATAGCAGGGCAGTGGTGGTACTGTGGAAATGTCTGAAACCATGTTGACAGTTGGCAAGCAAGTTGTGATGGAGAAGGTGTGAAAGTAATTGCTTATGGATGCATTTTTCCATAATTTTTGCAAGGGGAGATAGCAAAGCTATTGGACGGAAGTTAGAATACTCGTTGGCGTGTCCCCCTTTATGTAGTGGAATGATATGGGAAACTTTCCAGATAGATGGGATAGTTCCTTCATTTATGGTTCTGTTGATCAGAATAGAGATGAGGTAAGCTATGGCTTTAGCTCCTTTTTGCAGGAATTCTGCTGGGAGTTGGTCAGCTGATGGTGTGGTAGGCTTTAATTTTAGGAGAAGGGAACAGATGAAGGAAGTAGACACTGGTTGTAAATGGAAAGGTGGAGGTAGGATAGTGGTAGAAGTTGGCAGATTTGAGGTGTCAGGAGAAAGATGGCTAGCAAGATTTTGGATAGCATCAGTGAAAAAAGAATTGAAGGCATTAGCAGTATGTGAGGGATTGTCAGGGTTAGAGCCTAGTGGGTTGGGTGTGATAGATTGGCCTGGGTAAAGAAGTTTGTTAATACTAGACCAGAATTTTTGTGGTGCATTGTGGTAGGTTTGCTGTGTTTGAAGATAAAAGTTTTTTTTGTCTAATAGGATGGCTTTTTTGGTATTATTTCTGTGTTGTTGATCTGAGGGTGTTTTAGTTGTGCGCCATTTTGCCAAGGATTTATTTCTGAGAAGGATTTTATGCCTGGTATTATTGGTGAGCCAAGGTGATGGGTTAGTTTTATATCTAACTGAGCGTGGTGGGGCGTGATGATTCAGGATTGCTAGGAATATTGTATTGAAGTATTCTATGGCTTCATTAAGTGGAAGAAATTTTAATGGTGACCAGTTACATTGTTTGAGTTCAGTTTGGAAAAGTTCTGAGTTGAAGTGTTTTTTTTGTGCGTATTGTTCTGTAGGAGAGAGGGAAAGTTAGGTTGGTCTTCTGCCTGATAATATAGATTAGTGAATGGTCACTGAGGTCATCTGGGAGGGTACCTGCTTTATATGTTTGCTGAGGATTATTTGTAAGAATCCAGTCCAAGGTACTTTCTTTGTTGTTGGTTCTATTAGTTCTGGTAGGGGAGTTAATTGTTTGTGAGAAGCCATGAAGGTTAATATGTGTGGTTGGGTGTATATTACTACAGGTCATCCAGTCTACATTGAAATCTCCTAGTACTATGGTTTCTTGTGGGAGATTGATTGAAAGCCAGTTAAGGATATTTTCAAGTGTAGTGATGTTATTACCTGGGGGAAGGTATATACAGATAATGTTTATGGACTTATGTGTGTTGATTTGAAGTTTAGTGATAAGTATTTCAGCACTATTGTTTGATGGTGGGTTAACGTTTAGAGTAGTAACCTGAAGTTCTGCTTTATAGAGGATTGCTACCCCTCATCCCTTTTTGACTGTGCGGTCAAGTCCAATGATATTGTACCCTGGTGGAGTGACTTAATTGTCTTTAACAGTAGGTTTTAGCCAAGTTTCAGATAGGCATAAGATGTCAAATAAGTGAACATCTAAAAGGGCATAAATTTGAGCAATTTTGTTGCCAATGCTACGTATATTGAGGTGAGCTATAGATAGTGAGTTAGATGGTTTGGTGGTTGGGTTAATAGTTTTATTTGGGTTGCAGGTTGGAGTGTTAAGGGTATTGTTTGGGCAAGGGTTAGGGTGAATATCCCCATCTAGAATTAAGTGTAGCAGTATAATGTGTTTAGGGATGAGAGGCTTATGATAGAAGTCAATTACTTTTCTAGTGTTCTGGTTGGTATACTTAACAGGAGTTATTCTATGGTGTTTGGCAAGTAGATAGCTAGGTTTTGATATAAGGTTAAGAAATGTTGGATAGGTAGTTAATGGTGGTGTGGAAGTATGTTTAGAGGGGAAGAGAAGTGTAGAGTATAGTGGATGTTCGTAGGAGGTTAAGAGATAGGCAATAGTTAGTGAGGGCAAGAGAGAGAGTAAGAGAAAGACTTGTAGTTGGTATGGGGTAGTTGGTTTAGACATTATATTTGTTTGGGATGTAGGGAGAAAATAACCATGCTTGAACACATCTCTTTCTCTGAGTTCCCAGTTACATTATTTCCCAACAATATTTCAGTTTGGTATCTTTCTTCTTTCACTAAAAATCTAGAATACACCAAAATAATAATAACACATCAACAACAACAACACATATACGTGTGTACATATTGTATTGCAGAAAAAGGCATTATCAGTTAAAGTAGCATTACTAAATTGTATCCATTGTCCATTCCATTAATCTTTATCTCCTCCCCATTGCATCATAGCTTGTAGCTATTTCAGTGCCCCTTGTTCATTGCTAGGTCTACCAACTCCTTCTTCCACCTACAGACCTTCTCTTTATCTGGCCTGGGGTCTGTGTAGAATGCAACCTTGGGGTCATGTTGCGACTGCTCCTGGTAGGGGTGATTTCTTTTTTTTTTCCATGTCCACTCTGACTCATGTTCAGTCATATCCAAGGGCTACTCCTCTTTTTGGATCATGCCTCACTTCTTGGAGCATAATCAATGAATACCCTCCCCCAAGAACAGGCACACCCACCCCTCCCTGCCAGTGCCTCAGATGCATGAGCTACTAATCGAACTCTGGAATCCTGGGCCACAGTTAGGGCTTTATTCCTATATGCTGCAACACTGGCTGTGCCTCATTAATCTTTACTGACCCCTAGAAGAGTGTATGTTATATATTTGTTTCTAAATTTTATAAAGGCATGCTGCTATTGTAAAAGAAGCTATTTATAATCCTAAATCAAAAAGCCCAGAAAATAAAACCATACAATTGTGATTCACATATACAGAGAATAATTTGCATTAGCATGTGGAGTTAGTCCATAAAGAACCACCAAAGATGGCAGTACTATTTCACTTGACTGCTCTTGGTGTGAAGGAGCAATGACCTCACTATGAGGTGTTCCTCAACTCTCAGTTTTCTCACTTTTTTAGAGAAAGTAGGATAGGTGGCCTTTGAAGTAAGATAAAGGGCACTATGAAGAAATTTAATTTCTACTGTTCACCCCATTATCTTTTTCTTCTAGTCATTGTGCATTGCTCATGATGATAGGTAAAATGAGGATATATAGGTACTGGCCAGTGAAAGCTTTGTCTAAGAACTTGACTTCTGTTACACTAATGTAGGACTGCTTCTGCATCAGGGAGAAAAAGGCTGGCATCACATTCCACTCATCAGTTCCCCTTGCTCTAATCCATCATTTCTGAGTATCATGACCTCTGATGTAGAGCTGATCTCCGTAGTGAATCAGTGAAGTGCATATTGTAGGTCATGTTTACATGGCCACAGAAGACAAGATCTGCAGATTACTGACCACATCTAAGTTTTCACACCACAGTCTCCTTACATCTTAATATCTTGTCCAGAGCAAAAATGTGGTGGCACTTAACAATGGCTAACCCTCATTATACCTGTTAACCTCTTACAACAAGAAATCTAGACAAAGCCATAAATAATGGGGGGATAAAGGCCCAAAAATATGGACAATTTTTAAATATTGCTCTCATAAACTTAGAAAGTAGGTAGAACAACAGGTTTTGCATTAGTATGAATTTTCTGAAGGGTATGAAATCTGAAACTCAAATGTCTGCATAGCCAGCCTAAGGCATAGGCCAACTTGGTGGCCGCCTAGGGCACCGCTCTAGCAGGGGCGCTTTTCCAGTATTTATTTAATTTAGTTAGACAAGGATGCCAGGTGTTGCATGGTGTGGTGGGGGGTGTCATGGAACCCTTTTGCCAAGGGCACCAGTTGACCTAAGGCCACTCCTGAATGTCTACATTTTCTGACCTAAATCTTCAAAGATTTGCCATTTATTTGCTAGAAAACCACAATTTTATGAAAAAATGGACCAAAGTATGAGGCAAAAATCTGCACATTCTGTAAAAATTTGTATAGTTTAGTATAAATTTATCTTCTTACCTCAATGACTTAAATCATTTTAAGGCTAGGAATGTGTATAGTGCAGTTTCCCACCCAGGCTAAACGCAGGACATTTCATAACGACACTTAAAGGATCTCTGAGTGTGCAATGTCCTCCTACATATATTGACTACACTCAGTCACTAACAGTCCTTACAATAAAGAAAACAGTTTGGGGGGGTATCTACAGAAGTCATGCCAATAAAAATGCGAATGCATTTTGAACGTACTCCATGGCATAATTCTCAGGTAGCAATTCACTTTCATTCACTTTCGAATTCCTCGCTGTGTGCATGGCTGCTATAAATTCACTAATGTATTTATATATCTAACTATCTATCTCTCTATATACGTATTTGCAAATTGAGTTGTTATAGTGTTGTCATGCTTGGAAACATTTAAGTCAAAGAAATGACGCGTGCAGCCAAGTATATTTGTCACGTACGTAGGCATTTGAAATGGATTATCTGTATTTCCTCCATGAAGCCCCATTTTTTTCAGAAGCATATTTCAAGTGATCTCATTAACCTTCGTTAAAGATACAAAAAGTTGGTGAAATGCAAGCAGGGGTGCAGGCAGAAATTTCTGTATTACACTCTAACATCGCACTGCTGCTCCAGAGTTCATATTTAAACAAGCGTGCACATTTGAACTTTAGAAAGGCATACTTCATTTCAGCTGCTGTCCCGGAATGCACAGAAAATGCATTTTACAGAAACAAGACTATCTCGGAGCATGCAGGCTACACGTTATGCCGGAGACTTTGCTTACAGAGTCAGGCATCTGTACAGGATGTCTGTGGTGCAAACCCTAAATATAAGAATGCCCTTAAAACGTTGCCTTAATTGCTTACTTGCTTTCCTATTAGTTCTGTTGCAATAATTTTATTCCTGTCACAAAGTTATTCGTGCTGCACTTACCTCGTTGTGGACAATAATGTTGGTGTGTCTTTCGGCTTTTCCCGGTTAGGGGTCGCCACAGCGGAACTCCGGTCCACTAATGATTGACAATAGATTTTTAAATGCCGAGTTACCAGCTCTGACGCACAGCCTTCAACGACGGAACGCCCATTTACGCATGTCTCCACAGAGAAGACGCTCTAGCTGAGAATCGAACAGGACAACGTCTTACTAGGAGGCGACAATGCTATCGCAGTACCACCACCGCAGTAACAATAACAATGGATGTTAATAAACAACACATGGTGCTGAAGTGCAAAATGCTGTTGTTTTTTATGTATGAACACGACATAGTTAGAGCTACAAAAGAAAACGCACCACTAATGGTGGTGGCTTTGTAACCACAGAATTATATGACTAAAGGTTAGGGTTACCACTTTGTGCAGGACAATCCCTATTTGGGCAGTTGCGTCCTGCGAAAATGACAAATGTACTGAGACGTTAAAAAAATATATATATATATATATATATATATATATAAAACTATTATTTTTTGTATCTGAAACACCTTCAAGTTATATGAAACAGCATAAGCTGCTCAAATGCTACAAGAATAAGATTTTGACAAAAAGTGAAGCCCCGATCTTTGTACTGCCCATGGTTGTGGTTTGCCCTGCAAAATCGCACGTTTGTAGACGAAATGCCCCACTTTGGGTATTTGAAAAGGTGGCAAACCTACTAAAAGTGCGCATGCCTACATATGCATGAAAAGAAAACATGTCTGGTCTGTAATTTCCTGGCATACATGCAATGGCCCTGCACGTGAGCAGACTGCATTGCATGTGATACGAAGATGTATTCAAGAGAATGTATCCACGTGCACTCATTGTGCACAATGTATCCCCGCTGCATTGCTTGTAGCACTCAGCACAAGTCATTAGTGCTCTCTGAAACTTTATCACAAAAGGTTCCGGATTTCATTGAGTGTGCAAGATAACTCCTTGTTAGAAATCTAGAGACAGGAAAACGTGGGAGGAGAAGTGGATGCATCACAATATTTCCCAGCAGGGAGAGAACAAAAAAGGACCACAGAGCTGTTAAGGTTTTAAAAACCCTGAAAAACTCCAATATTAGGCAAATCATGGATGATAATCAAAGTGAGGATCCTCGGCAATGAACTGCAAAGAATCAAACCAGTAGCTGTACCCTTTTGTTGACTAGTTCAGGACTGTCGATGTAGCAAGGAGATTCTCGCTTATCAGTAAGTAACCACTTGCAGTTTGTTAGCCAGCGTAGCGGTCATTGCTCATTTCCCCCAGCTGTCTTGAAGTTCCAAGAAAAGCACAGATTTAAGAAACAAGGCTGTAAGATGTTCGAGGGCTCCAACCAGACACTCTGCAGCGTTTGCTGCTGTACAACTTTTCACAGGATCCTTACCATCGTTTTTATGATACTTTTGGTTGTGGCAATTTTGTTTGGAAACTCAGTGGCTCTTGTGGTTTTCTTGGGGACGAAGCATTTTCGTACCCCACAAGGTTACCTAAAAACGTCTTTGGCTGTGGCTGACCTTGCCGTGGGCTTGTTCGTGGTACCCTTTTCTGTGTATGTGGAAATCTCGCTCCTTTTGAATGACTTTTCAACAGAAAACAGGACTCGGGCAGAATATGTGTCTTGGGGCTTTTCTTGCTATGTAATTGGTCCCATATTTGCTGGTTGCACGTTGGTCTCAATTACCACTATATCCCTTCTGACCGTTGAGCGAAGCATCGCAGTCCTCAAACCTTTGCACAAGGAGGTGGTTATTACTAAAGGACGGACAGTCTTTCTTATAATCATGTCTTGGCTCACTAGCTTTTTTCTGGCAATGTCCCCAATGATTTTCAGTGGAGATATTATTCTGGAATACAACTTGTGCAGTAGGATGTGTAATTATGCTCTGCTGGCTGGCTCGCCACCTAATGCATGGAATATCCTGATACTTTTTCCAGCTTTTGACTTTACTCTTCTTGGGGGGACTGTAGTAATCAATATTTTGTCATTGACAACTATTAGACAACACTCAAACAGGCGAAAGTTGTTGGCCGTGGTAGACACTCAGGGAAAAATCACGAGACCTTCTTTTTCCGATATTAAAGCAGCTAAAACGATTGGCACCTTGACACTTGCCTTTACCGTGTCGTTCACCCCTGTTGCGGTGCTGGTGGTTGGGAATGTCTTGGGGTACCAGTGGTGTGATTTTTCCTTTTTTTCCTTTTGGATTCTAACAACAAACAGTTGTTGGAATGTGATCATCTACAGCATAAAAGACATGAAATTCCGACAAAGAGCTCACCATTTTCTGATTTCTCCTAAAGTACCCAAGCCGGTGATTTCTAGCAAAGCCAATACTCAATAAAGCAATATCGCCTTTGCCTGCCTAGATCCACCAAAGCACAATGCTCCAGGGTTCAGTCCCCTACACAGCCATTCAGAATATGCACTTGCTACACTGAAAAGAAAACTGTCCATGTGGAGGTTTACGAATACATTTCATGTTTAAAGTGCAGCAGCAATTTTATGCATAGTCAGGATTTTACTGTAAAATGTTTTTGCAGAGACGATTATTTTTAGCAGCTTGTCACAGAATTCCTAAAGGTGCAAATAAATTGATTTAACAAAGTGAGGAGAGATCTGTACATGCGTTACTGGATCAATAGAACAGGAGATCAGCACTCTGAGAATTAAAACTCACTGCTGAGTTACTTTATAAAACGTAAAGGGATTACCGGAAATCTTTAATACATTTATATAAATACAGCTAAAAGCATTATGTTTTTTCTATTTGCACGAGTTTATATTGAAAACTCACTGTAATGCATTTTGCGTACTAACCCACATTTAACATAAAGTAATGCTATTAAAATATAGGATTTTATCTGAAAGACTTGCAGAATGTATTGCATAAACGTTTGGAAGTCTCAACGCTATTTATGTTGTTCAAAGATGCAAGTGTTGGTTTCTTTGGAACGTGTCCAGTAACCCCTCTTACACACTGGGTTGCCTAAAGTCATAACCGAATAACTTATTTCCCGGAGTTAGGACGGATAGATAGTGTCTGCAAATGTAACACAAAAAAAATGTTCAGGCATGTGTTTTCTGTCTCGTCTGGCACGTCCCATGGACGTTGTGTAATTGTGTAGTAAGTGACCATTTTATAAAATAAATCCGACATGTCATGCTATGAATTCCACAGAGCTTTCTTTCCTTTCCAGGTCAGTTGCAGCGCTGAAGATTTGTGTTGCCAGACTGTACGCTGTAATTCAGACTTTTAAAAGACATTTGTTCAAAAAACAGAAGCGTCAAGTGGTCAGAATGGGCTTCGAGGTTCTATGCAATGATAAATACGTTGCACCAAGCAGTTACCTGTGAGCTGTATGCAGCCGCTACTGTCGTCCAGAGGGTAATCTAACATCAGGACAAGCCTTAACCAGGACAGTGCACGCTGAATTATAACCCGAAATACGCAGTAATGTGCACGAAAACCAACTAAATGTCGGGATTAGTGGAAGTGGACAGGGGAAATTCCTCTTGAACTCTTCCCATTTCTATATATTTTTTCTCAATTATTTCTGGCTTGAGATTCTCACAACGCAGTCACTGGAAAGTTATTTTTTTCTATGGCAAATGGTAGAACTGTAGAAAATTTAGGAATGTCCCCATGTTATACAAATTATTTATATTTTCGACTAATGTAAAAAGGGAGAGTGGTTGCAGAAAAGTGGAAATGATGAGGATTTAATTGAGGGGAACTGTCAGGAAGGGCAAAAACAAACTGGATGAAATGACTATTTGGGTAAGACAAGATAGTCACAGAGATCACGCATACCTGATTCTTTGGCACTTGCAGTGTTTTTTAGCATGCTTTGTACTTTCAAGATGCAGAGGGTACTTTGAACTAAAGACCGAACAAGTCGTAGCATGAGGTATAGAGTAAAACACCAGCAGAATTCATTTTAAGATTAATAATAAATTGTCAGTTTTTAGTCACAGAATTAACAGAACACAGTGTGCATTAGTTTCTCTTCATCACACCATGACTGGAACTCAAGACTGACTGCAGATGCTGTTTTAAGTTCATAAGTTCATAGGTAGGTACTAGGCTATATGCCCGAGGGCATTTATAAGCCTAGCCAGAGTGTGTCAGCTTTCGCGCCCCATTGATTAATTAACTGAGCTTCTGTCAAGAAGAGCCAATGAAGTGATTCCAGGGGTGTATTTTCTGTTACCCATCCACTCGTCAAGGTTTCTCTTGAAGGGTGTTAGTGAGGGGCTCTGCCTGATGTAGTTAGGAATTTTGTTCCAAAGCATGGAGAGTCTCTGTGACAGGAATCTGTCCCTCCAGCATGGTCTATTTATTGTTGTAGCGAGGTTTAGCTCACTAGAGCGAGTGGCTCGCAGTGACTTGGATTTCTTTAGGTGAAGCATGTCCATCAATTTTGAGTTGGACATGGCTTTGTAAGTCAGGCAGAGATCACCTCTGAGTAAGCAATATGCCACTGAGTACAGCTGGAGTTTTTCCAGTCAGGCTGCATAGGACATATGTTTGAGACCAGTAATCCTCTTGGTGAGGTAGTTTTGTGGTCTTTCAGCTGTTGGAAGTGTCTTGTGAGGTACATCCCAAACGGGGCATTGTACTCTATGATGGGTCTGATGAGTGACGAGTAGAGGGGCACTATAACCTCTTTATTTCTAGATGTGAACCTTTAGTAATTAGATGGGCTAATTAGAAGGATTTCCTAACTACTTTGGCAATATGATTGCCAAAGGAGAGATTATTATCTACCTGGGTCCCCAGATCTCTTATTACCTCTTCTGTATTAAGGGGGCTGCCACCTATGTGGTAATTCATGGGTGTTTTGTTTTTCCCAAATGGGATGACTATGCATTTTTTGGCATTTAGCTTGAGACCATGACTTTGACACCAGGTGTCCGTCTCAGTAAGGCCCTTTTGGAGAATGTCCGTGTCAGCCGGAGAGTCAGTTATGGCTCCCAGTTTGCAGACATCGGCGAACTTGGTTAGCCATAGTCCTCCTGTGTTTGCCTGTACTACTGAGAAGTATATGCTGAACAGTAGGAGTCCCAGGACTGAGCCTTGTGGGACACCACTTGTGACCGGTTTAGAGTCGGACCTGAAGTTGAGTTTTGAACTCCATCTGATGTGAGGTGCAATGGTTCTTTTACAATGGCTGGGCACTGACATTCCTTTAAAAGGTGGTTCTATAAATACATATGGTTAGTGTTAAAGAATACCTGGGCAACTTTAAAGGTAACTAGTTGTACTGTATACTAACACACTAACACATCATCCTACCTGTGGTATTCAACAGTGTGACACAACAAATGGTTGCTATGAAACACTATAGTTTATGACCATTTTTATCTGTGAATTGTGGTGGGTAATTTTAACAAGGGTTATTCTTTTATTTATTTATTTATTTATTTACATTTGTTGAATTTTTCACATTTTCGTAAAAAAAATTGTATGTCTCTACCATCTACTGTTACAGAACTGGCACTAAAATGTTTAAATGATTATATGTATGTATATATATATATATATATATATATATATATATATATATATATATATATATATATATATATATATATATAGGTCTAGGACTATTCACTGAAAGCACATTTCACTGAAAGTCAAATGACTGTGCGAGATTATTACCTACCTGGGTCAGTGAGCTAATAGAAATGGTGCATCAGGACATTGGGGGGGGGGGATCTTGGGAGAATAGGACAGAAGTTAGGGAACTTTATTGGCAGTTATTGCTTGAAGCCAACAGACTCCCAGGTCTTAATGAGCACATTTCTATTGCCCCCATTTTAAGGATGAGGGCAGCTAAGTTATAGAGTTTATCGCACAAACCTGATTGAAAGCATTTCTTTCACTTTGCTGTTTACACTACAAGATTTCAAATATTATCATTTTGTTAAATTATTTTTATGGGTAAGCATATCAACAAAAACATGTTTTTCTATAAAATTTTCCTGTAGGACATTTTTTAATTGTTTTTAATCAAAATACTAAGGAGTATGTATGAACATTTTAAATGTATGAGCTTCATTTTATGCATATTATTTTTTTGTGCATATTATATTTAAAAATTTGTATGATAGTTCATATAGGTGTTATGTAGAAAGTTTTTATAACATTTCTTATGTACTAAAATAGTACATTTTAAAGTCAGTGTATGTACTTATTAACGAACACAGATGAGTTTATGCTAATTATATTTTATAAATTGTTTGAATAAACTAGTAATTGGTTAATTAATTTAGCAGGGGGAAGGGGTATACATAGGTTAGCTACAGCTTGGATACATTTTGATACATCTGATGAAGTCCAGTGGATGGAAACGCCGTGTAGTGTGTGCGTTTATGTACTGAATAAATTCAGCTGTTGTTTCTATTACAAGTACTTTGATTTATTTATTTCACCTCCATTGGTGCCTGTATTTGTTTTAAAAGTTGTTTCAGTGAGCTGGTATTCAAAAAAGTGCACTTTCGTTTAAGTGTACGTTTACGTAAATGGGGACGTACTTTTGTTTTTGTTGAAATAACAAGCTTTTGACAAACAAAAGTAGACCCATGTAAAAAAAAATATATATATATATATATATATATATATATATATATATATATATGTGTGTGTGTGTGTGTGTGTGTGTGTGTGTGTGTGTGTGTGTGTGTGTTGTGTCTTTCGGCTTTTACCGGTTAGGGGTCACCACAGCAGAACTCCGGTCTGCTAATGATTGGCAGTAGATTTTTATGTGCCGAGTTGCCAGCCCTGACACACAACCTTCAATGAATGTATGCCCATTCACTCATGTCTCCACACAGAAGATGCTCTCACTGAGAATCGAACAGGACATCTTACTGTGATATATATATTTATATAATATGGTTTACCTTTAAAATGTTGACAGCACGTACACAAATGTGCACACCACTGAAACATTTTCATGAAACCCAAACCCCTGAATGTTACAAAACCTGAAAAAAACATCGAACATCGACATTTCTGACTGCGCCACACCTACAAACAAGTGCTAACATGGGTGAAAAAGGGGCAAGATTTTGTGGTTCGGAACATCAGCTATCGATGAGTTCATGGATTCGGTTCGATGTTCCGACCGTCAGCATTTTAAAGGTAAAAAAAAAAAAAATATATATATATATATATATATATATATATATATATATATTTGAAGCTGTTGTGCTTCAACAGCAGATAATTATAGCAGCAGGTAGAGAACCCTTAAAACTTTGAACGTCAAATGAGAAACAGATGGCTAGATCTTAATAAATACAATTGTTATATAGTAGAAGACAATTGAGTGGTTTATTTAGCTATGATCCTTGAGTCATGAAATAGTGTAATAAATAGCCTGGCATTTGACATATCAGTTGTAATATGTTGGAAATTAGTTGTCCGTGTGTGCCAGTTATATAATGCATGCCTGTGGTCCACTTAAGAAAGGTAAGTTGTATTACAGGTAGCGAGGATGAAGAGATGGCCTCACAGTAGGCCTGTGGAATTACTGGGAACTATTCCTCATGCTTTCTTTTATTAGTAAGAGTTTCCAGTAAGTCTTTGTTGTCTGAGCAAAATTTTCAGGTCATGAAACCCTATAGAGAATTATATGTGCAAATGTAAGCTGCAGGAAGTTACATTTTTTGATTAGTGTTAAGAATGCTGCTAAATGTAGTTTCCTGCAGGGATGAGCTCTGTAAAGATGCTAAACTGCAAGCCTTGCAAATGCATTACAATTGCAATTTTGTTTGTCAAGACTTCCATGGTAAGAATTTGTGAGGCTCACATTTAAGCTAATGAGAATATAAGTTCTGGCTGCACAAAATTTGGCTTAGCTTCAAATATGGGTTATTAATTAACCATTTACATAATATCTGGTTGCTTGTGGAAATTAACAATTGATATATGGGTATATGGTTTGAATGTGAGATTTGTTTCTAATATTATTCCCTGGTACTCTATACATTCAACAACCTTTGAAGTTTACTAAATCCAGTGATGATACTTAATGTTTTAGCTTTTTTTCTAAAATACTTTGAAGTCCAGCTAACATGGCATTTGTTTTTATAGCTTTCAAGTAACTCCCTGAAGAATTTGTGAAGTTAATAAAGTCTTACTCCCACAGTGAGGTGTACAGTATGTTTTGTATATTTTTTTAAATTTTCTTTGACACAAAGCAAGGGCATCTATTTGAAAAATCAATTACCTGAACTTTTCCAGTTCTCCTTTGTTTGTGCAAAATCTGACAGTTTGCCCAATACTGCTTTCCTTTGTATGGTAGACTGTCTCCTCTGATTTGGATCTGTGATACAAGAAATGTATATCTAACAGAACCTGTAACAGAAGCATCAGAACATTCAAAGGACTCTGGTTGTTCCATATACCATTTAAGAACAGTAGATTGGCCACGATACAAGGGCATTGACTTTTCTTACCTATGCTTGTCTTTTTTCTTACTTAAGACAGTAATTAAAGGTCCTTAAAATGAT
>NC_056731.1:1879883111-1879898111 GCF_019279795.1 Protopterus annectens | reverse complement strand
TGCATTATACTGATATCAACATTTCCAAAAATATTACCCAATCACCCAAACAAGGTCCAACCATACTCAGTTTTAGTGATGTTAATGGCCAATTGTTTCATAAAATCTACCAATTTTTCTTGTTTATCATGAAAGTTTGAAACAAAAGTGCAGCACCATTTTCCAATCAGATGCAAACTCTTCCCTTTGAGGCCAGTATGTAATCAAGAGCTATTCAGTTTTGTAAGGTGGTGGTTCGGACTTCAGTCAGTTCTCTATTTGCCAAGCAAATGTGTTCTGATGACTTATTAGCCATTTCCACTAATATAAGGGGCAGCTGATACTGTGGAGAAAAGAAAGCCACTGCTTGCTTAGCAGGGTTATGGCCATATTATTGTGCAACCTTCCTGTGGGTGTAGAGAAAGAATGAAAAATAGCTTGTGTCATCTGTCTCACATAACAACAACCAGACCAGTTTCTGGCTAACCAGGGTTAGCCATGGTCTCCACAGATGTAATGATTGTCCAATATTCTCATGTCCATTCCCCAGTCATACATCTTCAGTCCACGCTCTACCAATTTAGTCTCATCACGGATGTTATTGTGTCTGCTTTAACCTACTCGCACAGTTCCTTCTGTGGCATAACAAGTATCACTCTGTGTCGATGCAGCCAATTGGAATTATATTTTCTTAGTCCACTCTGTAATGTTACACTAAGTTTGATTTTCTACAGCAATTTAAATTTCTAGATCAGTCTGTTGCACAGGGACAGGAAGGGTTGGAATACCCCCATTGGAATCATGGGGTACAAGTCATACAGCCAGCAGTTGGAAACATTTAGCATTTGAAGAAACACATTTTCTCTCATGCCAATTGGAAGCAGTAGAAGGAGGAGACTTAGTGATGTCATCAGAAGGAGGTGTGGTGCCATTTTCAGTCAACATGGGTGATGTCAAGCAGGCTTTTTTGCAATGAGAAGCAGGCTTCCAATTTGGTATTCCGGCATACTTTACTGCATTATGAGCAGTTAGGAGAATGAAATGAGGTCCCCTTCCACTGTCGCTTCAAAGAACATTTGCATTGGAACACCTTCACATAAACCCAGTCACCTGGCCATAAGTTATGACAAGGAACTGTTGCAGGTGATGGAAAGGCCTCCTTAGTGCATTTATGAAAAGCCTGTAAGATAGAAACAAGTTTTAAAAAATATTTCATCAAAGCTTCATCAGTAAATACCAGTTCACAGTATTTCTCTGGTGGAGAAGGTGGCATTCTCATGAGATGACCCATAAGAATTTCATGAGGACTTAATTTACGAGTAGTGTTTACAGCTCCTTGCATACTCATCAGAACCAATGGTAAAACATCAGGCAATTTTAGCCCTGTTTCACTAAAACTTTGCTAATTCTGATTTTAAGAGTCTAGTTAGACTTTTCAACAAGACCTGATGACTGTGGGTGATGGGGACAGTGTAACTGTAAAGAAACCTTTAACACAGAACACAATTTTTTAACAATTTCAACTGTAGCGTGAATAACTCTAGAGACTGAGAAAGCAAGGCAACCCAACCCCGCTGAATATCTTAAAAAGTCCATGCTTATCAGTATGATTTGGTAAGTGGTACGCCCTTGCCAACCAGGGCAGTACGGCCAAAGGTGCTACTATCCTGCCATCAGGGTGTCTCCATATTAAAACCGCATACTTTTTACAATCCTCACTGATCCACCTCTTTTTTCTCAGCTTCTGAAACTTCATTCTGCGAAGTAATCAAATCGTTAAAATTACAAGGATTGTCGGTGTTTTAGTTGCTTCCTGCCAAACAAAATTTTTAGTGGCAGTGACATCTAAACCAGCAGCTTGCTTGGCTGCATAATCTGCTAAATCTGACAGTGTCCCCTTTTATATGAATACAGCTAAAGCCTTTGGTAACAGCAAAGCATGTAATAAGTCTTTTTACAAACTTTCGATGTTGTATTTCATTACCTACTGATGTTAAAAATCCTCTCTGTCACCATGATACCCCAAAGTCCTGGGCTACCCTGAACCCATAGCACAGCAATTTGTGCAGAAGTAACCCTTTGTAGTCTTTCCTGACACAATGCTGTATTTTCTTTAAATACAGCTATGCTTGCAGTAAGGTTTCCATTTCTGTGTCTTCCACATGATCCATCCACAAACAATTCCATTCTTGCATAGTCCACTGGAGTATCTCTCAAATCTGGTCTAGGAAAAAGCACATGGTTGGTCACAATTTTGCAGTCATGTGTTTCACCATCACCTGTCACAGGCTAATTGAGGGGTTAAAAATAAGGGGTCTATATTACAACATCAAAGTTTCAAAACTTCTAATATTGACCCCTATTCAGTGAAAGTTGAAAATATTGAAGCAACAGAAAACCAAATGTTTTCCTAAGGAAAGAATTTGGTTATCCGTTTCTGTTGCTTCAGTATTTTCAGCAATGTGGTGGAAAGTTAAGGGTCGGGTTCAGGTAAGTGTGCGATTGAGTGCAGGTTAGGTTAGTTAGGGTTAGGGTGTGGGTTAGGTATGTGTGCGATTGTGTGGACGTGAGGGTTAGGGTGGGTTAAGTGAGTTAGGGTTAGGGCGCGGGTTAGGTATGTGTGCGATTGTGTGGACGTGAGGGTTAGGGCGGGTTAGGGTGCAGGTCAGGTAAGTGTGCGACTGTGTGGACGTGAGGGTTAGGGCGGGGTAGGTGAGTTAGGGTTAGGGCGTGGGTGAGGTGAGTGCATGATAGTGACGGACCTTAGGGTTAGGGTTTGGGTTAAGGTAAGTGGATAGTTAGTAGTGTGTGTATAGTTTAGTGTAGGTTAGGTGTAAGATTTTAGGTGTATGTGTGTGGATTGCTGTTTGTTTGGTGTGCTTGTGTTGTGTGTATGTGTTTTGGAACAGGATCCCTAGGAAAAAATTCACTGTTCTGTATGTTCAATGTTTTCAGCTTTCGCTGAATAGGGTTTGATATTAGAACATTCGAAGTTTTGAAACTTCGATGTTCTAATATAGACCCAAAAATAAGCACCAATTCATATTTTGTTAACCTGGCAGCCAAAAGATGCTGCATCTTATATTTTAACAACAGTGCTGATACTGCATGGGGAACCGCAACTGTAAGTCTCTGTCCAGGGACTAATACTGCAGGTTGTTCTACTATCAGTGCAGCTGTAAGTCTGTGTCCTGGAACCAATGCTGCAGGTTGTTCTACCATCAGTGCAGCTGTAACTCTGTGTCCTAGGACCAGTGCTGCAAGTTGTTCTGCCATCAGTGCAGCTGTAAGTCTGTGTCCTGGGACCAATGCTGCAGGTTGTTCTGCCATCAGTGCTGCTGTAAGTCTGTATCCTGGGACCAATGCTGCAGGTTGTTCTACCATCAATGCAGCTGTTTGTTTGTATCCTGGGACCAATGCTGCAGGCTGTTCTACCATCAGTGCAGCTGGAAATCTGTGTCCTGGGACCAATGCTGTGAGTTGTTTTACAATCAGCGCAGCTGTACGTTTGTGGTCTGGGGCCAATGCTGCAGGTTGTTCTACAGTTGGTGCAGCTGTAAGTCTGTGTCTTAGGGCCAATGCTGCAGGTTATTCTACCATCAGTGCAGCTGCAATTCTTTGTTCTGGAACCAATGCTGCAGGGTGTTCTACCATCAGTGCAGCTGTAAGTCTGTATCCTGGGACCAATGCTGCAGGTTGTTCTACCATCAATGCAGCTGTACATTTGTGTCCTGGGACCAATGCTCCAGGTTGTTCTACCATCAGTGCAGCTGTAAGTCTGTGTCCTGGGACAAATGCTGAAGGTTGTTCTACAATCAGCACAGCTGTACGTTTGTGGTCTGGGACCAATGTTGCAGGTTGTTCTACCATTGGTGCAGCTGTAAGTCTGTGTTCTAGGACCAATGCTGCAGGTTGTTCTACCATCAGTGCAGCTGTAAGTCTGTGTTCCGGAACCAACGCAACAGGTTGCTCTACCATCAGTGCAGCTGTACATTTGTGTCCTAGGACCAATGCTGCAGATTGTTCTACCATCAGTGTAACTGTACATTTGTGTCCTAGGACCAGTGCTGCAGATTGTTCTACCATCAGTGCAGCTGTACATTTGTGCCCTAGGACCAATGCTGCAGATTGTTCTACCATCAGCACAGCTGTACGTTTGTGTCCTGGGACCAATGCTGCAGGTTGTTCTACAATTAGCACAGCTGTATGTTTGTGGTCTGGGACCAATGTTGCAGGCTGTTCTACCATTGGTGCATCTGTAAGTCTGTGTTCTAGGACCAATGCTGCAGGTTGTTCTACCATCAGTGCAGCTGTAAGTCTGTGTTCTGGAACCAACACTGCAGGTTGTTCTACCATCAGTGCAACTGTACATTTGTGTCATAGGACCAGTGCTGCAGACTGTTCTACCATCAGTGCAGCTGTCCATTTGTGCCCTAGGACCAGTGCTGCAGATTGTTCTACCATCATTGCAGCTGTACGTTTGTGGCCTGGGACCAATGCTGCATGTTATTCTACCATCAGTGCAGCTTTAAGTCTATGTCCTGGGACCAATGCTGCAGGTTGTTCTACCATCAGTGCAGCTGTACGTCTGTGTCCTATTAGCAATGCTGCAGGTTGTTCTACCATCAATGCAGCCACTGCTACTACCTGCAGGCAGCCCAGTAACCCTCTAGCCACTGGATCTTACAATGAAATGTAATATATGATAGGTCTAAATATGTTTCCATGATTTTGAACCAGTACTCCTGCCGCATACCCCATGACAGAACAAGGTGAAAGTTTTCTTATAATCTGGGAGTCCTAAGGCCGGGGCTATAGCAACAGCTTGTTTTAACAAAGTAAAAGTACTTTCTTCCTTTGATTTGTAGGGCAACGGCTCTGGTGCATCTTGTTTGAGCACATCAGCCAAAGGTGTAGCAGTTTCTGCATAATTTGCTACCCATTGTATACAGTATCCAGCCAAACCTAAGAAAGTTCACAGCTGCTTCTGAATAACAGGGTAGGGTGCCTTTATGATAACTTCAACACATGAAGGCAGGAGATACCTCTGTCTGTGTTCTGATATTAAGTGTCTTAAATACGTTACTTAGGTGACCCCAACTGAAAAGTTTTTCCTTTTATTCTTTGTGTCCTTTTTTTGCTAATTCAGTCAGTAAATGTATGGTATTCTGCTGACAATGGGTTAGTGTATCTGAAGCTAGAAGTAAATCAACATACTGCACCAATGCAGATTTGCATGGAAACCAGATTTCTTCAAGGTCCTGCTTTAAATTTTGTGAAATGATTGAGGGACTGTCACCAAACCCTTGGTGTAGTCATAGCCACCTATATTGAATCCCTCATATGTGAAAACAAATAAATACTGGCTATCTGGATGAATCGGGATGGAAAAAAAAGCTGAACATAAATGTACTACAGAAAAGCAAATAGCCCATGGTAATATGTAGCTTAATATATAAGCTGGATTTGGCATAAAGGGATGGCAACTTCATTGACTGACTGCTTGGTCTGGCCTTTTAACTGGAAAAATGGGAGCATTATAACAACTAAATGTTTTTGTTATAGCTCCTTGATGAAGCAGAGATCCATTTACAGGTTTGATTCCCTGCTCTGACTCTTGTTTTGAAGGATACTGTGCTGTACAAGGAATTGACTTTGAAGTATCGGACAGGTGTGACAGATTTTAACTGAAACTAACTCATTAGAATATCTTGCCCACAAAATGTGAGGAATCTGCTGTAACAGTCTGTCGTCTGCACTTGAACATGGCTCTTCTGTTCTTTCCTCAGTAACACTAAGTACAGCAATCTCGTCTTCTTCAGATTCATCTGGTACATCTAAATAAATGCTATCTGCAGTGCAAAAGATAATACATCCTAATTTACAAAGCAGATCACTAACCATTACATTTGCTGGAGCCGAGGTGCTTAATAAGAAGGCATACTTATTTTCAATCAGTCCTAAAGACACCAGGATAGGCATAGATACAGGAAAAACAGTGGGTGTGTTAGTGACACCCACTGTTGGCTGCTTTTAGAAGATATTGGGATTTTATCCTGGTCACTTATTTTCAACACAGATTGAGTCACAATCAGAAATGGAACATGTTTTTGCCTTACTTTTAACTTAGAAAAGGTCCTTCTTGATCTGTTTGCATTAATGCTCTTAAGTTTACCTCATCCTTTCTCCTACGTGTTGTCAGCACATTCCTCTTAACATTTGTTGCCACTCTGGGGGTGCGGCTGGTAGGGAAACATTGGAAGAATTTTGATTTTGTCACTGTTGTATTATTTGTTGTTGTTGTTGCTGTTGCTGGTTAGGGCATTCTCCTTTCCAGTGTACCATTTGTCCACAGTTGTGACAAGCCCACCCCCCCTTCCAGCTTGAGTTTGCTTGGCATTTGTTACTCTTCCTCTACCCTGTCTATCTTACCTACCCCTGCCCCTGCCTCTTTCTTCCCTTACCTACCTCTACCCCTGCCTCTACCCACTTACCTACCTCTGCCCCTGCTTCTACCCCCTTACCTACCTCTGTCCCTGCTTCTACTCCCTTTGCCTACCTCTGCCCCTGTCTCTACCCTTACCTATGCCTGCTCCTGCCTCTACCCTGACCTACCCCTGCCTCTACCCCCTTACCTACCCCTGTCCCTGCCTCTACCTTCCCTTACCTACCCCTGCTTCTACTTCTACCCCTTCTTTCAAAACTCTGTATTTGCAGATGCATGAGTTTGCGTTCTGCATCTCTTTTCTTCTCACCTACATGACCCATGCAGTGCTCTGTGAATTTTATTAATTTATCTATTTCTTCCTCCTGTGACCTGGTTTTGTTTTACCAATGCCTGCACATTAAGTAAGAGTCTATGCACAAAAACAGAATTAAAGGCTGCTTTACAGTTACCATTGGAGCTGCAATACCAGAGTGTGCAAAAAATACTTTCCTAAGTCTGCTAAAGTAATCAGCTGGTGTTTTTCCATTACTTTGCATATCTGAAGTAATTTTATCCAAATTTAGTTTAACAGGACAGACTGTCAGAATTTAAGAAAAGTAAGCATTTTTTCTTAAATAATGTCATTGTATAATAGCAATAAATGACTCCGTGGTGTGGGATATTAAGACTTACCCACAGTTGGCTTTATTTGATCACTCAGACTTCACCCTCATGATTAAACCACACCAGCTGTGGGTAAATCTTAATATACCACATCGACATCATCAGTTATTGCTTAAATATCAAAGTGGTTTAGTACATATAATGGGCTGGTGAACCTACAGATGGTTTGATGACTTTACTGCCTGATTTACCCATAGTACAAGATGTGTTACAGTGTTTTATATTTTAAATTGTGTGTCTAGTACTACAGAATACACTTATACATACACATTTGTACAAACTGTGTCAGATATACATATCCATTACTTACAGGGCCCCTCCCTGGTGTACATGTATGACTGAAATCCAATTCAGTGTAAGTACTGGGTCCCACCTGGTCAATGCATGTGGCATATTCTGTAATGAAACACCGCAACTGTTAATATAAACCGAAGCATAGAATGCATAGACCAGTGCAATAAGTAATGTACAGACAATCCAAAGCTGCCTTAACATCACTGAAACTCACAGGAACTCAAAGGCAAAAATGGAAATTAAAAGCACTTACTGAAATGGCTGCCCAGTATTTGTTGAAGAGATCCCAGATGCTTCAGTGATATTCTCCAACGAAGTAAACATTGGATAACACCAGGATTCAAGGAACTATCTGAGATGGAAGCTTTGTTAACACCTAATATCATGCAGCTATTAAGTTCAGTACATAGACTGCCAAAGATTCTAGATGGAAACACATTATTTATTAGAAAAGTATCATGATATGGAGTATCTCAATACACACACACACACACACACACACACACACACACACACACACACACACACACACACACACATATATATATGGGTCTACTTCACTTGATTGAAAGCTCACTAGACTGAAACTCATTTCACAGAGCACACGACTGAAAAGCTCAATTCACTGAAAGCTCACTTGACTGAAACTCATTTTGTTGGAAGGTATATGCCCTTTTCCCCATTGTAGTGCTATCCTGGAGTTAGTATATATAGTAAGAGGGGTGTGGGGACACAGTCCCCCACATTGGGGGGTGTGGGAGCATAGCCCTCCATATTGCTTGGATATATATTGTGTTTCAAAAAGGGTTATTCATTATAGTTGTAAGTATCCATGTATGTCATTTAAAATTTATAAAATAGGTGGGGGCTTCACCCTCCACACCCCCCAATGTGGGCGGCTGTGCCCCCGCCCCCTTACTATATATATATATATATATATATATATATATATATATATATATATATATATATATATATACTAACTCCAGGATCGCACTACAATTGGGAAAAGGACATATACCTTTCAGCGAAATGAGTTTCAGTCAAGTGAGCTTTCAGTCAAGTGAGCTTTAGGTCAAGTGTGGTCCTTCAAATGAGTTTCAGTCTAGTGAGCTTTCAATCAAGTGACATAGACCCATATATATATATATACTGAGAGAGAGAGAGAGAGAGATTCAACTTAATGGACAGATGCAAGCCTTTTTATGTTTTCAAAAATAGAAAAAATATGCACGGTTCAAATCTTTCATAACTGTACTAAAAGCAGCACACACATTTTCAAGATAAAAGGAGTAAACAGATGCAGATGGGAGGATAGCTTATAACATTTTTCATGTCATTGCCTTGACGTGATTTACATGTTCACTTTCAACAATCTCATCTTCAATTATGTTCCATAAAGTACAGGATAAATACATTTCTTTCAAGGGTGCATAATTAGAAGAAAAATTTGCCACTTGCTTGTTAAGCTATAATGAAGTCTAACAAAAGTCAAGCTGCTCTTTGTGTGAGAAAGGAATATGTAAAAACACTGCAGCAGTTTTAAGCTAGGAGTTTTATAAAAAAAAGCATTAAAAATATATACCCACATCAGTGGTAATCATCTGTACAAAGGCAATATTCAGAAAAAAGTATATATAGGTAACTGACAAGGGATGCAGGGTGTCGGTCATCTATACAAAGACAATGCTCTGGAAGAAGTACATATAGGTATCTGACATTTGAGCCCTGCCAGTGTTATAATGGTCTATTGTGATCAGTGTACAACCTTGGTAAACAAACTAAAATAAGTGAACAAATAAATAAATAAATAAAAGAACACCAAAGACAGGGCCATTACAAAGAAAATGGAATTAAGCAATTGGCTGCTTCACCAAGTTAGTCCTTGCATTCCTAATATGAACGCTAGTAGATTACAAAAGGTGTCACTTGATTCTACAGTATTGTTTTCATTGGCATAACTGGAACAGAGACACCAATATCAGCACTCTTATTACATTCCATTTCATAGCCAGACCTGTTAATTCTTCAAAAACATAAGCTAATACTTCAAATAGTTGCAAAATTTAACAAGTAGACACTGCCTGATATAAGCTACCCATGTGATAGCACTACAAGTGTAGACTCATACTGGTGATGAGACTTGGTTTGCCTTCATTCTGTTCCAACAAGACCTTGTAGAGGTGTGCTATATGATACAATGTAAATCCCAGTGGTATTCTAGATGTGCATCACATGATATAATGTAAATCCCAGCACTATTCTATGTGTGCAGCATATCATGCATCATATGATACAATGTAAATCCCAGAACTAATCTATGTGTGCATCATATTACACAATGTAAATCTCAGCACTATTCTATGTGTGCAGCATATCATGCATTATATGATACAATGTAAATCCCAGAACTATTGTAGATGTGCATCATATGATACACTGTAAATCACAGTACTAATCTATGTGTGCAGCATATTACACAATGTAAATCCCAGCACTATTCTATGTGTGTAGCATATCATGCATCATATGATACAATGTAAATCCCAGAACTATTGTAAATGTGCATCATATGATACACTGTAAATCACAGCACTATTCTATGTGTGCAGCATATCATGCATCATATGATACAATGGAAATCACAGTACTAATCTATGTATGCATCATATGATACAATGTAAATCTCAGTACTATTGATACAATGTAAATCCCAGTACTGTACTATATGTGCATCATATGGTGCAGCATATGAAACAATGTAAATCCCAGCACTGTTGTAGATGTGCATCATATGAGCCAATGTAAATCCCAGTACTAATCTAGATGTGCATAATATGATACAATGTAAATCCCAGTACTATTCTACATGTGCATCATATGGTACATCATATGATACAGTGTAAATCTCAGTACTATTCTACAAGTGCATCATATGATACAATCAAAATCCCAGTACTAATCTAGATGTGCATCCTATGATACAAGTTAAATCCCAATGCTATTCTAGATGTGCATAATATGATACAATGTAAATCCCAGTACTATTCTACATGTGCATCATATGGTACATCATATGATACAGTGTAAATCTCAGTACTATTCTACAAGTGCATTATATAATACAATCAAAATCCCAGTACTAATCTAGATGTGCATCATATGATACAATGTAAATCCCAGTACTAATCTAGATGTGCATCCTATGATACAAGTTAAATCCCAATGCTATTCTAGATGTGCATCATATGATACAATGTAAATCCTAGCACTATTTTAGATGTGCATCATATGATACAATGCAGATTCCAGTACTATTGTAGATGTGCATCATATGATACAATGTAAATCCCAGCACTATTCTATGTGTGCAGCATATCATGCATTATATGATACAATGTAAATCCCAGAACTATTCTAGATGTGCATCACATGATACAATGTAAATCCCAGCACTATTCTATGTGTGCAGCATATCATGCATCATATGATACAATGGAAATCCCAGCACTATTCTATGTATGCAGCATATCATGCATCATATGATACAATGTAAATCCCAGAACTATTCTAGATGTGCATCATATGATACAATGTCAATCCCAGCACTATTCTATGTGTGCAGCATATCATGCATCATATGATACAATGTAAATTTCAGAACTATTGAAGATGTGCATCATATGATACAATGTAAATCACAGTACTAATCTATGTATGCATCATATGATACAATGTAAATCTCAGTAATATTGATACAATGTAAATCCCAGTACTGTACTATATGTGCATCATATGGTGCATCATATGAAACAACGTAAATCCCAGCACTATTGTAGATGTGCATCATATGAGCCAATGTAAATCCCAGTACTAATCTAGATGTGCATCATATGATACAACCCCAGTACTTTTCACCACTCATTAAAATTATTTTCTTCCTTCCTTTCTTTCTTTATTTTACATTTGTTTACTAGGATGGTCCAACTGGTGCAGTGCCCATTTTCAGTGGAGGCCCAGGGAGAAAAGCTCCAGTAATAACTTACATACAAATTGTCACAAAAATAATAGAATTGAAAAAATAGACAGAATGAGTGTTAACACATTTGCAAGATAAAAATATAATAAAATATAGACAGTAGTCAAATATAACAAGGTATTAAAGACTTAAAAAAGACAACAATACATGGCTTAACTTATGTTTGTGGAAGAGCATCACATTGATTAGGAAGTCAGGCAGGGAGAATCACCTAGGCAAGCAGTACATAGTTAATAGTACTTCAGTGGTGAGAGTTGCAGTTAGGAATGTAACTACTTACAGAGGAGTAGTGTTGTTAAAAGCAATAGGCAAGTAGAGTTAATACGTACAGCAAACTTGTATAAGTAATGCTTAAGTTAGTATTTAACCTGGAGTATTACGTATGCAAAGCCAGGATTCATATGTGTCTTTTGAGAGATATTTTGAATTGCTTAAGGTTACTTATGGATCTAATAGTGTGTGGAAGGGTATTCCAATTCTTTGCCACAAGGTTAGAGCAAAGAGTATTGCCTGCTGTATTGGATACTTTGGTTACCTGGAGTAAGTCTTTGTTAGATGATCAAAGAGTATAAATGTTAGAGTAGGGTTGTAGAAGATTTTTAGAGAAGGTACGTTATCAGGATTATACATTATTTTGTAAGCTATTATCAATTGGTTAATAGTTCAGGACATGGGGTAGTTCCTATGGGGTAGTTTCTTGTTCTAGTTCTTAATTTATATAACTCCAGAACTATGCACAGTGTACAGTGCAAGAGGTGATGGGTTAACAAATATGCATGCTTCCTCTCTGGTGAAATTACCAAAAATCCATTACCAACTTTTTGGACTCTTCCCTACTTTTGATGTGTATGGTTAAAGAAACATAACTTTTTCAGTAGTTACCATCCAATGTGTTAAGTTCACATTTTGTTTATTTGTATTGCACCCCTGCACACTAGTTTTACATTTTGTTTCTCTTGCTTCACTAATGTCTTTCTTTTGCTCTCTCTCTCTCTCTCTCTCTGTCTATTATCAGCCGCTTGTACTTCTCTGTCATGATTTCTTCTCTTGACACTTTTTACTGTTTAGTTTTTCGTATTCATCTTTCTGATTCTTTGTCCTTCTTTTGGTAACTCATGCATCAGTCAGCACACATGTGCATGCACACAAAGATACACATATGCAGAGCCACATACACACAGCCAAACTCACAAGAAACAACCCTTTAAGTTCCAAAGCACACACCTGGCTTTTGAAACATAAAAGCTGGGCAATTTATTATGGCTAATAATAGCACAGGCTTTTTTTTCTTCTTCTCAACAACTAGATCTTCCACACACACAGCATGTTTGTCTTTGAAAATTAAGTCTTCCATGCTAATGAAAGAAAGCCAATTAATAAAACTTTAAGTCAATTCAGTACCAATCTGATGTCAGAGAGACATGATAGCCATCTGCTCTGTTGATAACACAAGTCTGGGAATTGAACTCTAGGTGCTCAGATGTTGGCTGGTGGGTAACGGGATGAGAGATGAATGGCCAGTTCTCTGATCCTGGAGTTAGGACAAGGGTGAAATCCAGTGTCAGTGGGATTTTTGGTAGAAACAAGGAGTCTTAAAGGTCATCCCCTCAAATAGCAAGTAGTTGTAGCACTCTACTTGATAGAGGCACTGGGAACTAATGTTGTGTGGCATGATGCCAGGGCACTTCTGTGGGCTAGGCTTGTAAAGGCTCCAGGGCCATTATCCTAGTACATACTTATGAACCTATGAACTTATGTGACATGTCATCTTCATTGCACTTGCTGCTACTAAAATTAGGGATCTTGACTAGCTAATTCCAAGAAGGGTGGCAACTTGCACTGCACCAACAATTCTCTTGTTGAATCCCTCATGCTCTGAGGCTGCAAGTAAGAAAATGTTGAGGTCAACTTCCCAAGGAATTGGGAAGCCTCCCAGTGAAATATTATGTAAAAGAAGTACATAGAGAGGAACCACTAGAGTATCTGAGGATGGGGTAGGGGGTCAGTGGCTGTATGGGGCCAGGAAAAGTTTAAACACAAAAACAAGTCAAATTCAACTTAAGAGGCAGCGGTTGATGCAGAGCTTTTTGCTTTAGTTGGCATCAACCAACAATTTCATTTTTCTTTGAATTTCTTTATTATGCCGATGATTATGAACCAGACAAATCTGACCTTTTTGACAAGTACATAAACAGCTTATTGAAGCCCTGCCCTTGAACTACTTTGATGTATCATTTTATCAGTGGAGTATAGTTGGAATTTCCTCATTTGACTTAATACAGTTTCATTTTCTATCTATCCATTTTCTGACAGTTCTTATCTTAATATTCAGCCAAATAGCTGAAAAAAGTTGCTACAGCTCTTGTTCTTATGTCTATATTTTATTTACCTATTTTTTTATTCCCCAATCCCTGCTCACACATGCTACTCCTACCAGTACCCTAGCAACTATTTCACTCTTCTGATGAATGATGAAAGCCAAACTCATTTGGTTCCCTGGTCAGGAGTAAATGTCTTGTGGCCCATTCATTCTCTAAGCAAAGTGAGAACCCAATCAAGCCATCACCCTCTGAGATGAGTCAGGTGTATGGGACCTGGGCAGTATATTGAACATGGAAGCCTGCTCTAACTTCCTTCAACTGCTGTGGCTGACAGTGTCCACTATAGCTTCTCCACAGGAAGCACATGTGAGCATCCATGCATGCTTTCCTGGCTAAGTTGTGCACCGATGACAGCATAATCCTATTAAGCTCATTGCAATAGGTGATTGCCTACTTTTCAGTAGGCATCAGCAGGGTAGTGAACCAAGGTGTCTCTCTCCAACCAGGAGAGGTGAGCTGGTAAGGGCCCCTCACTCCCCTCCTCCCATTTTCCGAACATGGACCATCTAGGACACAGTCGGAGCTTCATCCCTGTGCACCATGGGAGCCATATCCATAGTTGTTAATGTCTTAGAATGAAAGTTGTAATACTTTAAATGATTCACGTTAGTCAGAATTACAAACTTCAGAACATAAAGAGCATGTGTGTATGCAGATCAACAGCCAAGAAACTTCTGGATGCACAGTATAGCACAAACAAGAAATGGTGCGACTGAAATGGCCTGGACTGAATACTAACCAGATACTATTCAAAATAGATCTTTTCTAAAAAAAAAAAAAAAATGATTAAGACTTAAGACACTGTACTCCACTGAAGCAAGCATGCCAAACTGGAATCATGACATCATTTTTTTATTGCAAACGGAACTATATAACACAGTTAATCATATCTGCCACCCCAAAATAAATGAGACTTCATCTGGAGATAATCAACAAAAAAAGAATAATTAAATAAGATTTAATAACAAACTAAATAACTGCATTTTTATACTATCCCCAGGATTCAAGAAGCTCAGCGCAAGGACTGTTTTAGCCTTGCACCGAGCATCCTCACTACAGATGGTGCAGCAGCGCCATATGAATATGTATGAGGGCACGCCACCGCACCCTTGACGTGCACAGGAAATGTGTGCAAGTGCAGGGGCCATGTAAAAGTGGTCTACAGAGGTGTAAACATGCCCCGACAGTTGCAAAAC